>NW_006921456.1:0-22852 GCF_000392275.1 Phaeoacremonium minimum UCRPA7 | reverse complement strand
AGCAGTAGGCACTGCTGCCCTTGTTTCAACACCTTTCATATGACTTGGTTCACACTTCAAATCATGACAGTAATATCCATAAACACTAATCATGATGGCTGACGCCATTCTAAAGGACTATGCATACAATTTATCTTCATAATCATGAGCTTAGGTCGATAGCAAATAATATCCCACAGACTTTTCAAGCTCATTCTACGAGCTGAATAATATTTTGAATAATACTTTCATATGTCCTCTCCCCTTCTATATTTTCCTCTTGAGCGACCCAACCAAGGTCAACCGGCGCCCTTGGGCTCCCGACATATTAGCCACAGTGCCTTACAAATTGTCGATTTCCCTGCAGTCGCCCACAGCCCTAGTGACTGTTCATCCGGCTGAAACAGCGGATGGGCCGTAACTTCCAAAACCGCAGTCCGATCATGACCGACAGGGTAACGCACCGCCGCACCCGTCAGGGCGGGAAAGAACACTTCCGTCATTTTTATTACCGGCATGCGTTCCGCTGCGATAGTTAATGACCGTATCAGTTCATCCCAAACCGGCCGTGCCGGGGCAGTGCGGAATGCTTGGGGGTTGCGGTCCTCGGAGACACAGTCTGTATCATCATTGTGGTCGTTAACGTCTTGATCATTGATATCATCCCCAAGAGGATCACGCTCAAAGAGCCACTCGCCAGAGGGCGTGACGCCGTGGCTGATCTCCAGGCTGAAGCGCGTGAGCTGTGGCCAACGCCGATCCGGAGCGACGGAGGCACCTGTTGAAGTTAATGGAACAAACAACTCCGTCCCGAGCACTGTGTCCCCGATCTGTAAAGTCACGAGCTGCTGGGAGAAGTCGCCAAAGGCTACGCTAAGAGGATCGTAGGTCGTGCCAGAAAGGAGGTTTGGCGGGCGGAAGGCTTGGTTGGCTGGGGATTGAAATGTGTAGGATAGGGTGAGATGGCGAATGGAGGGTGGGAGGAGACGAATACTTTCCGCGAAGGCTGTAATTTATCCATTCGTGAGTTGGACTTCGTTTGGCGCGACTCATAGTGAGTTGGGGGACAGGGGTCCTGTCCTATATAAAGCTTGGAGGGCTCCTCAGACTGTAGTAGTAGAACTCAGACTTGTATTATTACGAATTGACCCTGCACCCTGTTTCAATAGGCGTCTGTTTTGAGTAATAAGAAAGGGAGTTCGGGGGAAACATACCAATATGCTGCCGAATCCGCCCATTTGTATCCTGCTTCTCATCATCGTTTAGCAACAAATCCAAGGTTTTCAACCGTGGCATCATCATCGCCAGGTGACAACAAGATGTTGCTGAAATTTTGCGAGTATCCTTTCCCCCACCCCTACGAATGGCGAACTTGGTAATCCCTCTCAGCTCCAACGTACTGGCGCCTCCTCCATTGTCTTTGAAGAACTCGTTCTCTTGGAGTTCAAGATACGAGTGCGCAAACCGCTTTTGTAGCACTGCAACCAGTCTCATGGTTAAGTACTGAATGAACATTAATCCGCTTGCTACCGATTATGTGATTGGGTAGACCAAATGAAGGTTACATTGAAAGCTGACATTAGTCGATGTCGCATCACACAAGTGCACTCTGATTCAAGGAGATACTGCAGCGGTAATATGCAGTATACGAGGAGCCGAGGTCTAATTGCGTCGGAGACTAATTGCCCAGAGGTAGGATGAGGCACCCTCACCGGGCTGACCTAATAGTAGTGCGGATCTAGGGATCATATACTGCCACGGGTCCATATCCTCTTGAATCTAGTGGAGTGAACTTCTTCTTGAGTCGGATCTGGCTGCAATATGAAGAAGAAAGGAACCGCAGAGCTCTGATGCCATATTGCAAAGCCTACAGCATAGCGGCGGTTAGGCCACAGTGCTAGGCTCAGTGACGTTATCGCGACACGCAGTACGCCGCGACGCGCTGCTCAGAGATAAGATCGAAAATTGCGACCATATCCGTGGTATATACCCCGCAGCAACAATTTCATCATTAGCCAATTTCGGAACATCGTACCTAACCTTGTGCACATGCTTTCTGTACATGACAAACGTTTGTTAATCAAGCAACAGAGGATCGCAAATAAAGGTTGCCTGTGAGGTAAAAGCGTCTTGCACTTTGGTTTCATAGCACTCAAACATCAACAGCAAATGCCTTTCAGTCGGACATTATCGGTGGTCGGCTGTCATGCCGAGGGCGAGGTGGGAGATGTCATCATCGGCGGCGTCTTGGATGTGCCTGCAAAGACCATGTTCGAGAAGTTGACTCATTTCTTGACCAAACAAGATGGAATTAGGAATCTTCTTCTAAACGAGCCCCGGGGTCGTGCTTCGATGAATACGAATCTTATATTAGCTCCATGTGACCCTCGCGCAGATGCGGGCTTCCTAGTCATGGAGAGCGAAGAGTATGCTCCAATGTCTGGGTCAAATTGCATTTGTACGACCACGGTCTTGCTCGAAACAGGCATGGTTCCAATGAAAGAACCAGTTACGACACTGGCGTTGGACACCGCAGCAGGTTTAGTCAAGGTTCGGGCAGAGTGTGAGGCTGGGAAGTGTAAGAATGTCTCATTCGATAACGTGCCTGCTTTCGTCTTTGCGCTGGATTATAAGGTCGACATCCCAGGCATAGGTACAATCCTTGTCGACGTTGCCTGGGGAGGAATGATATATGTGGTTGTCGATACTGCAGTAGTCAAAGATCTTCAAATCAATCACGAACAAGGGCCGAGGCTAGTAGAGATCGGAGAGAAAATCAAGAAGGCAGTACAGGCCGCTTGGACACCGGTGCATCCTGAGAACCCCGAAATCAAAGGCGTGACTATCTTGGAATGGATAGAGCCGCTCGAGGAGCTTCCAGATGGATCAGGAAAGATCTCTACGAACACCGTGGTCGTAGCTCCTGGAAGATTTGACCGCAGCCCGAGTGGCGCTGGTACATGTGCTAGGTTAGCGGTTCTTCACGCTCGGGGACAATTGAAGGTGGATGAGAAGTTCATTCACAAGAGTATTATTGGAACGGAGTTTGAGTGCCACATTAGTGGGACAACTAAAGTTGGCAAATATGATGCTGTTCTACCCACTATCAAAGGCCGAGCCTGGATCACAAGCTTTAAACAAGTGGTTCTTGATTCGACTGATCCTTTTCCAGAAGGTTTCAGGGTCGGCGACCAGTGGCATGGCCATAAATAAGGCGTGTAACAAATCCTTCTCAGAATACAAGAAGTACTTTCTACAGTAGTTTTGTTGCGACAGGAATAGCTTCTAAATTACCTTACGTCGATTCTCATGTATGCACTTGAGCAGGCGACGAGCACAAAACCTTCAACGCTTAATCGCTATCTACATCTCCAAAACATTAGTGTTCCATTATAGCCTAACAACCTTTTATTCTATTATTCCCGATTCCCTTTTCTATTGAAAGATGTACCACTAGAAAAAGCTGTTACCGAGTACTTCGTAACAATGCAAACAAATGCAAGCAAAGCAAAGCAAATCCATCCCCGGCTTTATATATTCTCAATATTTCGATTCCATTTATTTAGGGAACAAATCTAGGATTTGGGGGTAGTGGCAAGGAAACAGAACTGCGTCTCCGAAGGAAGTTTTCTCATCATCGCTCTGGAGACGCTTAGTCGAGTCGCCTCCGCCGCAACCATCGATGGACCAAGCGAGGGAGGTAAAGTGTTTGAGAGTAGGTCGGGCATTGCAATAGTAGTGTGAGTGAATCAGTTTATAGTATGGCAGAAGGACAAACCTGCCGACTCTGGTCCTAGATCTGTTCGGGTCCATTGGAGTAAGAGGGTTAGGCCATAGGTAATGGTATCACAAGTGTGACCGGGCGAATATAACGTTACTAGGCGACAGGAATTCAAGTTCCGTCCCGTTCCTTCTGACGATTGCTAAATAGTGAAGACTCGTATGTATAATCATCTATGTACGGACTTTCTATAGTGAAATTCATTGCGGTCGTCACAAGCTCGAAGGGGTGAATACCATCATGGGCCCGTTCTCTAGTATGAATGGGAGAGGCCGTCGAGGGCTTCGCTTCTCCTTCCTCATAATGTTTCTCCTGAATTTTATATTAGTCACGGAGACGGCATGAAACCGAAAGGATATATCAGTGCCTATTGTGGAACCAGATTTCAACGTTCCCGTCCTTGTAGTCGGAGCGCGTACACTTTCTCCAATTGATGCTGTCTTTTGGTTTTTGCCCAAAACATTCACTTCCATAAGGGTAATTCAGGGGTAGTATGGAGGTGCTGGGCGGTGTTGCCGCTGGCACTCAGATAGCAGCTAATTGTCTTACCCTTATCTCCTACGTGCGGCATCTCTACAAGGAATTCGCGAACGCGGAAGAGAACTTTTCCCATGCTACTCGGGATCTAGATTTTCTTGCGCAGATACGTACACCTTCTGGCTTGATGCGAGAGAAAAGGCTACAATACGAAGTCTAGGGCTGAGACAGCTTCTTGCCAGTGCATATCCATGTCTGAGATGGCTCTTACGAAACTCATGGAGAGGCTCGACAAATTTAGCAAGACAACAAGAGTCAAAGTCAAGAAAGCAGAAGATAAAATAAAAAACTGCACACAAGGGCTGGTAAAGACTATTAGAGCACCAGCCTTTGTCAAGAATAGGAAAATGCTCCTCGAACTCCTGAACCTGCTGTTTTGCTAATACTGAGAACTTGCAGCCAGTTCGTCGGCTAGACGTACGCCAAGTACGTTCTATTGATGCACTAGGTGGTTTAAGTTGGCGTTGACTTCAATGTTAGTGTTGACGGCCGATGAGATGAGGATGATTCATTTACGAGGTACGTGCGGAGAGGTGCAAGTCGGGAAGAACAGTGAGAAAAGCAGATTGGAACTATGTCTTCATCCGAGTATTGTATGAAATTCCATTTGTTAAACATGCTCCTGAGAACACGGCTAGTACTTCTTGCTCGACTAACTCCTGAGGAGCTGCAACGGGAAAATGGGTTTGTACACATCGATGATGTCATCGAACGGGCATTGAATCCACAGAAACTAAAGAATGAGCGAGGGTATGAGCAAGGAACCCAGCATATCACAGGCGAGCAATTTTGAAAGAAAGCCTGCTGTCTTGTACCCCACTCTTGATGTTGCTACGAACCTTCCCCAGTTCCTTCCATCGATATCGTCCAGGACGGTGATCTCGTCTTAGTAGTTGGCGCCGAGAAGCGGCGGCTGTAGGTACACTCTCTGGTCTTGTCGATTGCATCGACGGTTTTCAAGGCCATGCTGGGCCCACACTAACAAATAATGAATGATTCTTTGATCATTGATAGATTTGGAGAGCTTTGGTATTCGCTTAGCCTAGGACAGTGGAACCAGGATTAGAGATTGAATTACTTAACGATAAATATCTATCCATAGCTAATAAACGAACACAGGCTACATACCGCTTTGATTTCCAGGTCATGTTTTCTTAGAGCTAAAGGGCTTCCTCTTACGAAAGGACCAGTTCCCCCACGGCCTCTGAGGGCTCTCCACCTTGGTGTCCTCTACAGCCACAGTGTCTTCGACATAGTCAGAATCATTTGGGTCATCCTCATCGACTATTTGGACATCTTTGTCCATCTTTTCCTCGGCTTCAAGACTATTCAAGCCGTTCTGGAAGATTTCGCACAGCGTATCAGAGGTAATTATGAAGGACGGATTTTCCGAGTCTTCTGGGAGCCCAACGGCGCTCCCTCGCACGAAATCCTTAACATATAGTCTTATACCCTGCGAGGGGCCGTGATTTCCGTTGCTGTCTCTGAATACCTACTCATTGATCAGCCATCGATTGTAAAGAAATACTTACAAAGAAAGATGGAAACAATACCTCGTCAAGAATAGAATCACCTACTGTCGAAACTACGCCATCTTTGTTAACACTGTCTTTGGCCCTCCAGATGGAGAATGTGACAGGCTTTTGCTCCCCTTTTGGAATACTGCGGCCTCTCTTCTTCCACGCTCTCCGTGAGAAATAATAATCGTTTGCATTAATCCCAATCACCGTCCTAATCTCACCGGCAGACGACTCAATGTACTTTCCCGCTAATTCTGCAAGCTCGTTCTTTTCCTGGGAGTATGCAACCTCGATTACAAGGCCCGGGTACAGACAGCCGTGGCGCTTTAATGACCCGTCGGCCTCCTTCTTCATCACCATTTTACCGATTGGAAAGGTCCATTTACACTCCCCTGATAACTCAATTTTCTCAATCATTTTGCAAATACTGTCATCCTTGCGACCATATTGGATGTATGCTAGTCCCTTGTAGATTCTCCCGGCAATTCCTGCTCCCAGCTGATCGTGCAAGGGGGTCCGTGGCATACGGATAAGGAGCTGATGCTTTTTCTTCCACGGATAGTAGTCGTATCTACAGTCATGATTTAAGATTGAATCTAATCTACTTGCTGGAGACAGGGCATCAGAACGTACCGAAAATCATCAGTGAAAAATGCTCGTAACTTGACATCATCTACCCGATTCTCGATGTAGTCCACAAGTTCAGCATACTGCTTTGGACTCAACGTCCTACGGGCAACCAGGCCTTGATTCAACCGCCGTTCTTCTTGGAGTTTCTTAAGGTCGTTGACAAGCACCTGCACTCTTGGGCTTGGGCTTGGGCGGGGAGCCGCCACCTCGGGTTCTTGTGGTGCCACTTTGTCCCGAACATGAAAGGATTTCGGGGTGCTACTGTGAGAATCTACGGTGCGTCCTACCAGTAGACTTTGATCGGTGACGCTCCACTGCGGAGTGGTTGGCGGAGTCGGTAGTCGTTGTGCTTCCAAAAGTGATTGCGCTGCGGGAGGCTCGGCGGGGTGCGTCTTGGCTTTAGACTGGGCTGAGGACTGATGTGTAGTGACTCTCCATGGTCTGGTTATGAATCGTGACAAGCGGCTTGATTTCGCTGGGCTGTCAGGCGAGCTCATTCTACGCTATATGGAGTTTGCAGCGTGCGACACATGAGACCCCTCCGCGTGATTTGCTGCGAAGGCTAGGATAGAGGAAGAGATCAAGCAGAACCGGGGAGCAAGGAAACACTTATTTGACAGCTCGTAAGAGGGGTAACTACTTATCCATCTTGGGCCGCATATTGGTGGCCATAATACAAAGCCACCACACCAAAGACTATCAGCTCTGGTTGGCTAGCAATGCTGCAGCTGTATCATGATGCAGTCGTTGATAAACATCCCGCATGATCGTTCTGACCTATCGGATGTATATGTAGGGCGGTCCTGCAGCCAACTAGGTCACATTACTTGTAGTGGTTTTGTCTATTCGGTGTTGTCTGCATACAGCTGATGCACCACACTTTCTTCGTGGTTGAATCTCCAGCTTTCCTTGACTATCGGCAAGGGCAGCCGGTAGCTGCGTTTCCAAGGAGCGTCGCTAGAGCGTATATGTATATGCCTGCCAACAAGGCTTCTTAATAAAGGCTCCAAATCTATACTCAATTGTCCTCACAAATCAAGTAGTAGGAAGCGGCATCTAAAGAATATCTAAACTTTTTGTAGCAACCTTTGACATAAAAGTATATATTCGGTCTAACTTACCTACTATTAGAAGCTCCATCCAGACACTTACGATACGATCGCCATCTAGAAGCTATTAATCAGCAAATGAAGGCTTTAAGGTCGACAGCACCCTTGTCGGTCCCTAAGTCCACACAGCTCACACAGCTCAAGGAAACCAAAGAGAGCCTGAGTCAATGCTTATGCTTAAACGTTATATCGCACGACATCACCGAGTAGATAAACGACGAGAGCTACCAGAAAATAATCCAGGCTCTTACACAGTTGGATATAAGTCACTCGGGACTCCATCCGCAGGGATCACAAGGTCCCAGCCCTCTCAGGGCCACTTCTGAATCGGAGAGTAAAGCTAATGCAAGGAACGACTGCATTTTGCGTTGCGGCGGCGGTGTTCCTCTCTCGCAATCGGGTAGAGGTACTTCGCCACCAGATGCTCCTTGATAAGGACTTTGGACCAAGACAATGTCTGTTGAGAGGTGTGGGCTCAGCATTGAAGAAGCTATCAGACCCGCTACTTGTGTTTCACCAGCTAGATTGGGGTTTGGAGATAGGGGCACGATCGAAGAGGGCAAGCGAGCGGACCTACTGCTCGTGAAAGGTTCAGTCCAAGAGGATCTCTCTTGTATTTAGACAGGAATTGCAGGAGTCTGGAAATGCGGTCTCCTAGCAGAGTGCATTAATCACTAGACAAGAATAGTCGTATCTTACGTTGTATGATTACTGACCCTTGCTTCGTGTGTTGACTGTAGCTCGATAATAATTGTGAAGTGAAGTTGACTTCATGATGTTGTCTAAAACTATATACAATACTGAAAAGTGTCTAAAACAACCATGATAGATAATGACGATAGAACCTGCCCATGCGACTCTGCTTTGCCAGCTTTTCAGCCTCTGCGGCCTCAAACTCCATTTCATATAACCCAATCTCGTCTAGACCAGAATGTAAATCTACGTCTTCCAATTTAACAAGCCGAGTTTGATAGAATAGCTTATAAACAAGGTATGCTTCCAGGAATACCGGAATAGCGATGTATCCAGTGATAAGGTTCTTATAATCGAAGTGCTGTCCGGCAGTCGGATTATAGACGAAGACTGCGAAGTTCTTAGCAAAGGTGACAAAGACATAGAAAGCCAACGCACCCGGTGAGCCCCAGATACCCAATAGGGTACGGTACTTTAGTAACCCTTCGAGAATATTTAGACCCGACAGGCACGAATGAAGTTGACATGACTCGCCAAGATATAGACCCACAATATCAACCCGAAGATGGTGATACAGTTGATGAAGTCGGTAAAGATGGTCTTAGAGTCATTAGATACGTTTATGAAAGCTAAGAGTGATAGCGCCGCGGATACTGCTAAGGCGGGCACAGGAATGACTCGTCGGTCTGTCTTGGCCAGGAATGCCGGGGATTTACCATCCCGAGCCAAGGCATAAAGTGTCCGACTCAAGATATAAAGATCTGAAATACCGACTGAGAAGACGAAGACGAGGATACAACCGTTCAAAATTCTCGGCAACACCTGAATGTCAGCCCCGGTGAGGGTTCGTGCAGGAAATCCCGCGTACTCGACGAGCATGTCATGCCGCAGAAGATTCGGGAGCGTCTACCTTTTGATCTTGAGGACGCATCTCTAATATGATAATACAGGTGGTATATTATAGCTAATTACTAGAGTCCTCACTGGCTGTTGAGCCACTTTGGGCCAGGACTGATTTTGATGGCGTTGTCTTGTCACCAGTCAGGCTAAGCATACTGATGATAAGTAAACTACTTGCTATCACCAGGACTAAACCAGAGGCTGGAATAGCAATAAACTCTTGCCTTGGTTCTTTAGGAAGAAACCTGTGCTTGGGATCAGGTTTGTTCCTGTCCTCTGCTAGACGACACACAATCAATACCGACTTCTTGGTAGGTTGGTAATAATGGAGTGAATTTCATTGAAAATTAGCCTCTAACTAGCCACTTGAATTATTAACTTCTTGCGAACAAATTCAATATTGGTCGAGAAACGTATTAGTAAAGTTGGTCAGTCTTGTATGGTATCATGACGATTTGGCTCCGGTGAGAGGTATTATATGACTTGTACTTTAATTATGGCTCGCAGATCTTAGCGACACCTCCAGAGATTTCTTTTCCTGCATCCCCTGTATCTTGTTGAGAATCATCAGAAGGGTATTCCTCGATCGTTTGCAGAAACCCAGTGACTGGCGGGCCATCAAAGTTCTTCCGGCCCCAGACAAGATACCACCCGAAGCTAATCGTAGCGAATCCAACGAACACCACACTCGTGTAATTCATACTGCTCGCAGTGACAGGTAATTGAGCAGGCATCGAGAACAACGCGAATGCAACAATGACCCAGCACACTGATGTCAAGTTGAGCCAGAAGCCCAGTCTCCCAAGGCTGTATGTCGAATGCTGCACAAGTTTACGGCCTCGAAGAAGTGAGATCAAGATCGGGGCCACAAATGCTGAAGACAAACAAATGCAAGTGGCTCCAGTGAAAGCGTTGAAAGCCGCCTTGGACCCAAAGTAGATCAATCCAAGTAGACAAATTACTACTGATGAAAGGATTAGACCCATAACAGGAATGTTGAAAGTTGAATGAACTCGACTCCACAACGAGGATCCGGGAATGGCGCCATCTCTCGCGAAGGCATAGACACAACGAGAAGAGGCTGTTAATGCTCCGATGCCCGCGAAGAACATTACGCCAATGACAAGGGTTAGTAGGACAACGCCCGCAATAGGGGAACCAGTGGCCTTTAGAAAAATGAATCCGATAGGCATCCCGTTAGTCTCATTGAGCAAATAGTCGACGTTCGGAAGGACGAATAAGATGGGGACCAGATAAGCAACGCCAGTAACACCAGCGGCCGCAGTTGATAATATAATAGCTTTCGGTACCTCTTTGGCCGGGTTCTGGACTTCTTCGCACATGGCAGCAACCATGCCATATCCAGTCAGAGTGTACGTCGCTTGCAGCAGACCGATTCCGAAGGACCAAGTGGAAGGCCCATGTGAGATGTTAGCAAGAATCATTGGAAAGCCACGGAGACCTACCATCCGCTACGAGAAGTATCGAAGTTTCCAAATACAAATTGAGGAGAACGCTTCTCTTTTGACATAACGAGGAGGGTGACCATGACCACGATGCACATACCCCCGGTCCAATAAACACAAATCGTGTTGACCATGCCCAAATATCTGGCCCCAAACAGATTGACCAAGAAACAAATAGCCATGACAGCCCAAAACGTGAGGACGGTCTGCCATGCCGTTGGTATATAGCTTGGGTCAAACAATGAGATTGCGGACAGAATTAGCTGGGCTCCTCCGAAAGTAATAGCACAAGTCGACATCCAATTTCCCACTAGCAGAAGCCAACCGGTAGTCCAAGAAGTCGCGCGAGCGTATCTGCTGTTCGACAAGATAGCTGACCAGTAGGATATTCCTCCTGAAGTGGGATAGCAGGCGCAAATTTCCGCCAATGAAGCAGCTATAGCAAGAGAGATGAATGTTACGAGGATCCAGCCCCATAGAATTGTGACGCCCCCGCCATTGACCAATGGTAATGCGAACGAGGTGCTAACGCCGAAGGGCACGGCGATGATGGCGAACGACCTGCGCAGTCTTGGTTAGTTACATTCATTCGGATTGCAATCAGCATTGTCCTTACAATCCGAATATGCTAACCAGGCTGAGATGTCGAGGCAATTCTGCCTCATACCCCATACGCCTCAACTGAGAATCCGCATCAGGGTCGGAATGTCCATCAACGTGTACATGATGGTGCCGAGTTTTGGGAGGATGGGATGAAGTCATAATGTGTAGGTCTGCAAATCTCAGTCAGATAATCAATTGATACTAGTTGTCAATCAAAGATAACAGGGTGTTGAATTTCACATAAAACTTATGGAGGTCCAAGGGCTCTGATATTTGCGAAAGGTCTATATGAGTTATATAAAAAAGTCATATCTTTGATTGTTTAAGACACCATCATACTAGGACAGGGCAGATAAGTCTTATCGGTTACTTGTTGGTGTACCTAAGGCTCGATATCGGCGGCTACGGAATGCCGCTTTCAGCTTAGGTGTGGGGTAGTTAAGCCGAAAAGTGGGATACACTTCGAGATGTAAAGCCCCTCTGCTGTGTTGGTATGTGCGATAAGCCCGATGATGGCAATGTGTCTGGGACAGGCTCAACCAAAAGAAAAAGAAGTCGGCCCTCTTTGATGGTTAAATTTCCTCTGTGGGTGCAACTTTGAAGAAAGAAACCTGCAAGGAATCGGGTCAGAATCGATACTGCTATGTTGCCAGCGATGATGGCGACGATGTTCACCTCCTAATAAAACAAGATTCGAATCAGAGTTTCCTTCGTTATTCTTAGTGTCATGCTAACGCGGTACTCCTAATCGTGCGTGCTATTTGATAGCATCCTCCTACAAGCAGCTCAAGGACCTTATGGAAGCCTTATCATCTCCTCATTAGGACAACGTGTTGAGTGATTGTATTCTCTGCACTTTTAGACGGCAATTTGTTGATATACCCGTCTCCCTCAAAATTGTTCGTTGAAGAGCTATCTCTGGATCGTTCGTATAGATTTCGATGGTACAGACTGTATTTAAATTTACTATCTTACTACTTAGTCTATAAAAAAGCTTATTTTATAGCAAATTAAGTCCCTACTACTATAACTTTACCATAAGTTCTTATAACTTCTATTACCTTAGAAATCAGTAATATCTAACCTTCTAAGTATTCTTGCTATAATATAAAGCTATTTTTAATCATAGTTGTTAAAAACAAAGTTGATTTATACTATCTTATGCCCCCAATCGGTACCTTCCCAAGCTTATATAATCCTGATTCTTCTTAACGCCAATATATAGCCCTAGGACCCCTATCATGAAGGGATATAGGCCTATAGACCTATCTATTATCAAGCCACAACTTATACTTAGTAAGTGTTGTTATAACCTTTGTAAAGCTAGATGTAAGTTTCGAGACAGCTAAAACAAAAAAGTCTAACCTAAGCTTAGGTAAAAATTGACAGCTATCTAGTAAGATATTTAGTCTTCTTAAGTCCTTTTTATAAGATATATCTACTATTAGTCTACTAAGTTTTATAAGCTTAAGCAAACAACCTTCAAAATAAATCGATATATAATATAATAATAGTTAAATATCTTCAATATTGTCAAAATCAAGAAAGCTGTTCCTTATTTATGCTATAACTCTTAAGTCAAGCTTAAGCTACAATAAGGCCAATATAACCATAGGATAATGCTAGGAGGAATAAGACGGTAACAATCAAGTATATAAGGATAGACAAGCATAATAGAATGATCAAGCCTTATATTTTAACAACCTATTCGCCCGCCTATACGACTACTTGCGCTGAAGGTAATAACTGGTCAGGCCTTGCGTGCCTGCCCCTACTGATACATATGCACCACCGGGGCCATCCATGGTGTTGGCACATTTTCGTCCTCCACGATCTGTATCTGCGCCGACTTGGCGGCTAGTCCCGGAGCATCTATCCCTACAATGTACTTACGCTTCCGGCCACGTTTTGCCTTGCCTACAGTGCTTTCCAGGAGAACTGAGGCCAGTTCCTCCCGGGATACATCTCCATGGAGTCGGCAGATGATGCCTTGGCTTCTATTACGCATTTGCAAATGATACCTAGGATTTCCTAAGTTGCGATCCACCTCTGGGGACTTGCTTCGATGGGACGCTGCACGCCCATGGTATAAACAAGCTCGAACTTGACACTGAAGTTTTCGTCACTCTCATCCACAATATCGCGTGCCCATGCATACATAAAGTCCTGACACCTCATCATATGGTTTCCCCCAATCTCATCGCCCAGGATAGCCCTCTCGATTGCCATAAGCTTGAACGACAGGATATGCTCAGGTTGAACTAGTAGAATGCCACCAGCAGCGACGCATTCCTGCAATGACTCATAGATTGTCTCGACTTCGGCGGGTCCTAGCCTGAGCGTTCTTGAGTATGGCATGTGCGAGCGGTTGTAGACGACCACCATCAGCGAACAGAGAGCAGCAGACGATGGCCAGTCATGACCATGACATCGGTGAAGGATCGAAAGACGTGGATCAACCGACGGCGACTGGCAGCGACGTGGAGTGCACGGTCGCAGCCACCGAGAACGGCGAACACGAAAGCGAGCATATGGATGTGACGAAGCCGAGGCCGATGCAAGAGATGACTTGACTGTCTGAATATGAAAGGCAGAGGAAGGTAAGGCCTATTACTTCGGACGGATATCGGGATCCATGGCGTTGATTGCGCAGCCGAATATGCTCATTCTTCGCCTCAGCTATTTCCGCCCACATTACTTTACTTGTATGGGGTCTTCTGTTTAGTCTATCCTTTGATTTTCAAATTGTGCACGAACCTCCTGACCATCACGCATGCTGATGGGGATGTCATCATGTTGGATGACCCCTTTTGAGGGATAAGAATTGTGGCTGTGACATTCAACATCTCGATGGGAAGACCTGTCCGGCAGAACCGTCAGAGCATGCAGGCATCTACGCGTAAGAGACGACGAAAGCAAAGAGCAGGAGCTACGAGGAGGATTTCAACATTTGCTTATCGGAAGCGCACCATGTCCAGGCCAAAACAATCTATTAAGTGAAGAGAGATGTGCGTCATGGCTATGATGGCTGTACGGACGAGTTCTGTTTCGGTCGAGAGATACACCATCCTGTGAAAGGACCGCCGCCCATAGATCTGGCTTCTCAGCCACGGGTTGGATTGTTGTATTTGAACGCTTTTTGGACTTGGCGGCCGATGTGACGGCGTAAGGCTGCGCTAGGTGTTGCCGCCTGGGAGCAGCTCTTAAGCCGGCTGAAACTTCTCATAGATTTAACTTTGCGGCTTAACAGCTGCTACCGAAGTTCCATAGCATCCATTACACCATAGCTCACCCCATCTTCCTCCCTTTATAGCGACGAGCTTTGAATTCTTAGACTTCTCGCACCCACAACAGCAAAATTTTGAGCTTGCGGCGAGCCGATACTGTTGCCATTTGCCACGCGGAGGGAAGGTCTTGTAAATCTGGAACGGAGGCGGGGCAGCTTCCACAATATTGCCTGGAAATTCTGTTTGATCGATCCCGGCCTCGTCATTCTGCAGCATCGCTTTGGCCATGTTCCAGGTGCCACTGAATATGTTAAAAGAACAATGTAAAGCACTCAATCGGTCGTTCGGAGTTCATTGTCAACGGCAGAAGCTGTGGCGCATACACTGTTTTGCACGAATTCGTACTTCCGCAAACAGGCATGCCTACCTGCCTGGGATGCCAGGTTGGCAGCAACAATAGCGATGGGCAACTTGCTGCAATCCTGATTGGCGGCTTCGCGGGCCTGATGGCGTGGCCAGCACTTTCGGTGGGTGCCGGAGAGCTTGAGGACCTCCAGGAATTATGACCAGACCAAAGGTGATGTTGGCGCTCATGGTCTGGGAGATTGGTCACGGTGTCGAAAAACAATCAGGCTGTTGTGACATATGCTGAAGCAGGCTTGTGGTTGCCAGATCCTGCTGCTGCGTGTAACAGCTGAGATAATGCAATAAACTCCCTTCTCTTCGCCACCAGCGAGGCTGTAATATTTGACTCCGCGAGCGGCAGCTTGTCTTTGGCGACCCGGACTGCTCTCTTCCCCTTTGTTAGCGCCTGAAAACGAGTCCTGTCTGCCTGTTTCCTGTTCGCGGCCTTTGTTCCTGTCCTTCTTCGCGGTGACTGATCAATTCGTCATAAACGGCCGTTGATTACTTTGGGGGGCTAAAGAGGCCCCCCATGCGCCTAACTGGCTGTTGTTCGAACAACGCATCGGGCGTTTGCCAGCGCCATCCGATTCGACACAAGATGCACAAGTTCTTATCATGCATGCTACTCAGCAACCAGTAGTTTGGGGCCTCAAAGCTACCCGAAGTTGAAGAGGGAGGCTTCCCCAAAGCATTTTCCACGCAGATTAATTCTTGTTCTACTATGTATATGTACCACTGCCAAATCATCTATATTTCTACTTTCTCATATCGCAGCCTCTAGCTACCAGCAACATTGCTCACTCTGTTCGTTTGCTTACATCTTTAGTCAATCGTCCAACACACCTTCCAGAATGCCGTGGGTACTCAATGCTCTCCCTTGTCTAATGATACAATCGCTTACTTCAAGGCACAATAGACCAGGGCCCTGCTTCGATTTTCAACGCGGCCGTTGCCGTCGCGGCACCAACTGTCGATTCAGCCATGAGATATCAACGAGCACTGCAAGCTCAGCAAGAACCACAAATCAACTGATTCGCAAGGAGACTGAAACCGAAGCAGCCTGCCGAGAATGGACATACATGATACCTAGACCCAACACGATTTTCTCGCGTTTCGAAGCTGCTGTGGACACAAAAAGGTTCTTCCAGATGGGCTGGAATCTCATGGAGAGCGAGGATGCGGCAACACGCCAGCACATCATCACAAAACTCGGTGCGGAGACAGGACTTACAATCATCAAGACCCTAACGGACACTATGGATGCCAGCCAAAAAGATGAAACCGCCGTCTCGATATTTAGAGATAGAACTCTTCCTTTCTACAGGATCATTTCTCACCCCGATGTTCTATCCTCCCTAATCCTGGAAACCCCTGTTAATACTATCTACACCTTTCTCTTCGGCCCTAGCGGCCGGCGTGGTCTCGGTGTGTTCCGCTTTACAGCAACTGCCCTAAGTGGAATGAATTTTGGACATTCCCCAAACGACGAGGACGTCTCTACCATTGCCATATCATCAAGTCTCGCAGTTCTAGACCGTCTAATCGAGATCAACCAGAGTGCCCAAGTCGTCGAAGGCTTCACTGCCATTGTCGAGACAATCTCTGCCTATATTCCGGAGAACTTCATGCCACCTGACGCACAACAAAGCCTCACTCGAATCAGACGTCGTCTCAACATTGGCTCTTCGTTGCCTCTCGCACCAACCCGAACAACTACGCAGAATGTCTTAACTGCAGCTTTCGAGTTGAGTCAAGACTTGCCTGGAAATCTCTCCACCAACGGCGCTCGACACGATAACGACCATGCGAGTATCGCCGATATTCAGATCCTCCCCACTGCGGAAGAGATTGCTTCCCCACGACAAGAATACCTTCCATTGATTGCCTCAGCACAGCAGCACCTGCCAGGTCTCGCCGGACTCCTGGACAGACAATTCCGACTCCTCCGCGAGGATACTGTGGGACAACTACGAGATGCAGTGCGTGACGAGGTTACGAGACTGAAACATCCCAATCGTAATTTACCAACAACACACCAAGGTCAACAAGGCGTTCGGAAGCTCATCTATCACAATGTCCGTTTTTCCCGTATGTGTGTAGATCGCAACAAGGGTCTACAAGTCGTAGCAGATTTCGACCAACCTCCCCAAACCAACAACAAGTCTATGAAGCAGCGGGAGGACTGGTGGAAAGGGAGCAAGCTTTTGCAAGTCGATTCGCTAGTTTCCTTCGTTTCTTCGGATGGCAAAATTATTTTCTTCTCTGTCTGCGACCCAATAGTGCCATTCCACGGAAGAAAAAGCTCCAATTCAGACGAGAAGAGCAGACCAGATGATGTTCCCAGCCTTTTCAGACAAGCGAATCGTGCGTCTGTGCTCCTGGGCCTGGCCGAATACAAAACGGAAGATGCCATTTGGATCAGTACTCACACTTCACCCTCCAGAGCTCGACAATCACTCGTTGAGTTCCCGGGGGTGCTCCTACCATCTTTTCAGCCAACTCTGCAAGCGTTGCAGGACATGAGTAAGAAACTGGGCCTTCCATTCGCGGAGATCATAGCAGGAGACTCGCAAACTTCTGCTGCGGCCATAAAACCCCCAGCATACGCGACCAAAAGAGGATTCGGTTTCAATCTCGACGTTCTCGCCGGCGTGCCACTGACTCTAACACCCGGGCAGGCGTTCGATTTCGCCAAGCTGGACGAAGGATCCACGCTTGACGAAGCACAACAATTCGCCGTCGTCCAAGCTCTAAGCACAGGGCTAGCTCTCATCCAAGGCCCGCCAGGTACTGGGAAGAGTTATACCGGTGTGGCAATCATCAAGGCTTTGCTCCATAACCGGAAGGCGGCCGACATAGGCCCCATCATCTGTGTATGCTACACGAATCATGCTCTCGATCAGTTGTTAGAGCACTTAGTGAAGGACGGCGTGACGCAAATCATCCGCCTAGGCTCACGATCCAAATCCGATTTGCTTCAGAATCTCACTCTCCGTCATGTAAGAGAAGGAGTCGTGCCCACGAAGACGGAAAAACATGACAAGTGGGAACACAATCGGGATATTGGTGAGACACTGCGAGAAATTGAAGAAATACTGTCTGGGTTGAATAATCCAAACTCCTGGACAAATATCCAAGCCCATCTTATGAGGACACATAACCCACACTTCAAGGAATTGTTCGGGAAGGGGGTAGATGAGGAGGGGTTTCAGGAAGTGAAGGGAAGGAAGTTTAGGGTTGTAGAGAGTTGGCTCCGAGGAGCGCCAAAGAAGCTCACTTCGAACCGCCCTGTTGCTCAGCTCTCAGCCATTTCTCTGAGAGAGATGTCGACATCAGAGCGTAGTGCTCTTTACAAGTATTGGGTTGAGCAAAGGAGTGCACAACTCACTAATGATCTCACCCATGCCCTGGATTCCTACCACGATTCCAAATCCGCGCTGGATAGATGTCACAGGGAGCTGGATCTTCGCTGCCTCCGACAAGCTCACATCATCGGCGTGACAACGTCCGGGCTAGCTAGGAACATCGAGTTGCTCCAGCGCGTGCGAGCAAAAGTCATGCTTTGCGAAGAAGCTGGAGAAGTGCTCGAGGCACAAACCCTCACCGCATTCCTTCCTGGAGTTGAACATGCGATCTTGATTGGCGATCACGAACAACTCCGACCCCAGATAAACAGCTATGAACTTCAACATGACAATCCCGAAGGCAAGAAGTATTCCCTCGACATCTCGCTATTTGAGCGTCTCGTCAGGCCGCAGATGGGGAATCTTCAGGTACCTTTGAGTACACTGAAGACTCAGCGACGAATGCACCCTTCCATCTCTGAGCTAGTCAGAGTCCCGCTTTACCCAGACTTGAAAGATCACCCCTCAGTGTTAGAGTATCCGGAAGTCGATGGGATGCGAGATCGTCTATACTGGCTTGACCATCAAGAGAAAGAAGACCCGCGGCCCTCCCAAGCTGTCTCCTTGTCCAGAACCAATACTTTCGAAGTAGATATGATCGCTGCTCTTGTCTCACATCTCGTAAGGCAAGGAACATATGGGAGTGAGGACATCGCAGTTATTACTCCATATCTGGGACAGTTGCAGAAAATCAGGAAACGATTAGCGAATTCCTTCGAAATCGTTGTTGGGGATCGAGATCAGGAAGAGTTGGAAGCTCATGGACTTCAAGACGACCCAGAACCTTCTACAACAAATGGCCAAATCCAAGTCCGGAAAACGACACTGCTCAGCGCCATGAGGATAGCCACCGTGGACAACTTCCAAGGCGAAGAGGCAAAGGTCATTGTCGTCTCCTTAGTTCGGAGCAACGACAAGCGGAACTGTGGATTCTTGAAGACTTCTAACCGCATCAATGTGCTACTGAGCCGTGCACGACATGGAATGTACATCATCGGCAACTCCGATACCTCGAGACCCGTTCCCATGTGGGCTGAAGTACTCTCTATTCTAGAACGCCCAAACAACATCGGTCCAAGCCTCGCACTGTGCTGTCCTCGCCATAAAGAAACACCCATCGAAGTGTCAGTGCCGGATGATTTTGCTCGGCTCGCTCCTGAAGGCGGTTGTGCCAAGAGATGCTCGTCGAGACTCCTATGTGGGCATTCCTGTCCTAATATGTGCCATTCTACTTCTTTGCACAATGCGGTTCGTTGCCTTGAGCGCTGCACAAGAACAAAGACAGGTTGCGAGCACGAGTGTCCGAGACCTTGCGGGGATCCATGCGAGCCAAAATGCCAAGTCGTATTGTACAACATCCCTTCACCATGTGGACACGTCGCCAGACAGCTGAGATGTCATGAGGCGCAGAAGCTAGAGGAAATTCGCTGTCAGGTCCAGATGGAACATGTGATGGAGCACTGCAAACATAAAATCCGAGTTCGTTGTCACGAGCTACCTTTGCGTAGTGAATACTCCTGTTCGGCAACCTGCAGAGCGCCGCTGGCTTGCGGACACAACTGCACGCATGCTTGCAAAGATTGCAATACCAGGGTTGGCGGTGTGATTACTGAGAAGGCACACGGGATTTGCAAAACCCGGTGTGGAAGACCATACACGACCTGCAGCCATAGCTGCAAAGCTCCGTGTCATGGCGACATGCCCTGTCCTCTTTGCACTGAACCCTGTGAAGTCAGCTGCGATCATTCGAAATGCAGCAAGCTATGTCATGAGCCTTGCGCGCCATGTGCTCAGGACTGTTCTTGGTCCTGTCCACATCGCGGACGGTGCCCGTTGCCATGTGCAGTGCCCTGTGATCGGCTACCGTGCTCGGAACGCTGCGCAGAGGTGCTGGCATGTGGGCATCGGTGTCCGTCCGTTTGTGGGGAGGTCTGTCCAGGTGTTGCGTATTGTCAGATTTGTGCGCACCCAGCAATCAAGGGTATTGTCATTGATTTTATCTTGTCGTCCACTTTCGAGGAGGTCAATCTCGATGAAAATCCTTGCATCATACCATCCTGCGGACACATCCTCACCCTAGAGAGCATGGATGGGCACATGGGCATGTCAGATTTCTATAATACGAATGGCGAAGGGTCAATCGTGGACCTGAAGAATAGCGCCGAACCATTCTCTGCCTCCGGGATGAAAAACTGCCCAACTTGCCGCGGCCCTTTACGAAACCTCAACCGCTACAGTCGTATCGTTCGTCGAGCATTGATCGACGAGGCGACAAAGAAATTCATCGTCTGGGCCAACACGGGATTTATCCCTCTAGCCACCAAGATGCAAGCAATTGAGGCAGAACTCCGTAAGACTGCTGGAGGTCACCAAAAGGCTTCCGACAAAGTATTGCCAGAGGCCCCTCTGTCAGGACGGCCTCAGTTAAAGGGGAGTCGTGACCACCAGATCTCTCATATAGGAACCCTTACGCGCGAGATGAACCGATATAAAACGATCATGGGGCTTCGAAGAGAGATCAAGAAGTTTCTGCAACGGGTCGATGAGAAAGAACAACCCTTTGGCCGCATCTACGACCTCGTTCAAGACGCCCGCAGACATCGCGGAATCAATGTTGACTTACACTCCAAAGTCGACATCCTTCAGGTGCGGAACCGGCTTCTAACCACAATACTGCTCATTAGATGTGACTACACCATCCTCCTGGCTTTCCTGAATGATTGCAGAGGTGAGGCCAGTGCCAGTGCAAACTCTTCCGGAATCCAGGTCGATCTGAGCGTCAACAGAAAAGAATGCGAAAACCTAATGGCAGAATCCGAGTCAAGAAACCAACCAGGAAACTACGTCGAGGGCATCCTGTACTGGGCACGGTTTCTCGCCCTCGAGCGGAGCCTCGCGGGGCCTGGGTCAGAGCTCGCACGGCTTTTGGAGACGGCCAGGGGACATCTCCAACTCGCACGCAAAATATGCGACGAGTATCCCGGCCAAACTGCGGGCATGATGAACGAAGTCGAGGAAGCTGAGAAGATGCTGCGCGATTCGACATTCTACATGCCGGTGAGCAACGAGGAAAAAGCAGCCGTGTATGCGGCCATGGCGCATGACTTTAGAGGCACCGGGCATTGGTACTACTGTGAGAACGGCCACCCGTTTACGATTGGAGAGTGCGGTATGCCAATGGAAACCTCTCGGTGCCCACAATGTGGTTCTCCGGTTGGTGGTCATGATCATCGGGCTGTTGGCGGCGTCAGAGCTGCGACGGACTTGGAGCGTCAATTCGGCGGAGTCAGAATTTGATACCAGGGACGTGGTGTGACAAAATTGGGAACCCCTCCCCCCTGGTCTGCCTGAAAGGAGCCATTTTTGGAGCCATCTATTTTTTAGATCGGTCCATTTTTGGGCCCAGCACCCTTGAACCGTCCATTTCGGGTTTTCGAGTTCTCATTTGGGCGAAACTGAGGTCGGCGACTGCAGAAATTGCAGCAAGTGATGTACTTTGAGAGGCAAGGCCAGAATCTCACGAGTCTGACGCTCGGCAGCCGGTTTAGTAAGGATCAAGCACTATTATAGTGAGAGGAGCGTAAGGTGGAGCTTATAGGCGTAGAAGGCTGGGATTTTCATTTGCCAGCACTTAGGCGGAGCTACGTCTAGCAAAAAGGCCTGTCTTGTAGGGCTTGAGTATCATGCTAGATTGTCATAAGTTGAGTATATACTTAAACGTCTATCGGCCTCTTAAGATGATTGTGTCGACGACATTTTTGGTGTGTTAGCAGTGTAAGTTTACTTGACTAGCTTACTTTACTCTAGGCCTACCATAGTAGATCTTCTAGACGGTAAAGCTTGGTTTAACATCCCCTGGCCGCCATGCAGCGGCATACGCTGGCAGCGTATCCCCTTGGTCTCGTATGGGGCGTACGGACGGAAACGAAAAGACTGGGGGGTAGATATTCCCTCGGAGGTAGGGGGTAGATATCCCCGGGTTCCCATACGATAAAACGGCTGTAAATTGGATTAGGCGAGAGAGGATAGTAGTATGATAGTAGATGTAAGAGTATATAAGCTATAAAGGTATGGTGGTAGAGATGTAGGTGGTTAAAGTTTAGGTGTAGATTTTAGTATGGTTTAGTTAGAGTTAGGAGTAAAAGAGAAGAAGGAAGAAGGAGAAAGGTATATAAAAGATAATTCTAATCTTAAGAGTAGAAACAACCCTAAGGTAAAGAAAACCTTATATAAGTGTTAGCTTTAGACTATCTTATAGATATAAAGCTAAGATCTAGCTATAAAATCAAGATATTATATCTACTGCTATATAATGATAAAGGCTTTAGTCGTATAGTATAGTATGATATAGTACGAAAGATATAATCTTAAAGATATATTATATTATATAGTAGCTATAAGGCAAAAGGCTTAATATAATATAAAAAGAAGAAGAGTCATATAATCAACCCTTAAATAAGGCTTGATAGTATAATGATAATATAGTATATATTGATACTATAATTTACTTCTTTATATTAATAAAAGAGTATATTATGACAATCTATAGAGCTTTAGGTTTGACTTTTAGCTAGGCTAAACTTTTTTTTCTTTTTCTT
>NW_006921455.1:0-273 GCF_000392275.1 Phaeoacremonium minimum UCRPA7 | reverse complement strand
CGATATTACTTCAACAAGACGACAAGAGATAGAAAAAGGTCGTCCTATAGAAGCCACTATATAGTATATCTCACGAAGAATTACTAATCCTTAGGAAAACGCTGACTAAACTACTCGATAAACAGTTCATTCATGCTAGCAATTCGCCTACGTCAGCACCTATGCTTTTCGTATATAAGCCAGATGGTAGACTACGATTCTATATAGACTATAAGGGTTTGAATGCCATTATGAGGAAGGATCGATATCCTCTGCCGCTGATCATAGAAACGC
>NW_006921454.1:106119-157278 GCF_000392275.1 Phaeoacremonium minimum UCRPA7 | reverse complement strand
ATAATCCCCAACGTCACATTGGCCAACCTGCAGCTCCCCGTGGGGAAAACAGCCTCCAAGGCATCCCGGATCACGGCCATAACTCCATCAGCTAATGGCGGCCAAGAAACCTTGACGGACATGTCTCCACGATCAGGGCTTCCAAAAGAAAGGAGAAGTCCGAAGTCCCTTCGGCCACTATCCATTCTTGATCATTTCTCCTTTCCCTCCGATAGTCAGCTGGCGAGTTGACTTGCAACTTGCTCACAAAGCAGTGCAACCCTCACGCGCCAGAGTAGCACCAAGCACATGCTCGGAGGGGTTCTCTGTAGTTTGCGAAGTTCTGTACACTCAGAACACTACCTGGCGGTAGGACGATATATATCACAGACGGGTCCCCGACAGGAAAACCCAAGTGAGAACCACGCAGACCTACAGTTCAGTCTCTGGCTACCCATCACCTGCCTCAAGTTGTGCCAAGTCCAGGGCCTGATAGCAACATACCTCTCGCCTAGGAACACATAACGCAGGGGGCAAAATGAAGGCATCTTTGACTGTTTTGCTTGGCCTTGTGGCAGAAAGGGCGATAGCCCTGCCGGCGCCAGCGCCAGCACCGGTCCCAGTTGCCAGTCCCGTCTTGGAAGACCGTGCGGCCCAAGCTACTGTCTCTATATCACCATCTGCAACTGTCATCGGAAATACAGCCTCTGGAGTAGAGTCATTCAAGGGAATCCCTTTTGCAGACTCGCCAACTGGATCGCTAAGGTTAAAGCCTCCTCAGAAGCTGTCTACTGCACTCGGGACCTTTGACGCAACTGGCTCGGCCCCATCATGCCCCCAGATGTTCTTCTCCACAGGTGGCAACGACTTGATCACTCAGGTGTTGGGAGACTTACTCAATACGCCCTTGTTTCAGACTGTGACAAATCAACAAGAGGACTGTCTCACAATTGATGTTGTCCGCCCGGAAGGTACAGAAGCTGGGGCGAACCTTCCCGTGCTCTTCTGGATCTTTGGCGGCGGCTTTGAGGTGAGAGTTCTTCCAATGAAAATCTAAGTAAGTCGGAACACTGACAAAATGATTAGCTGGGATCATCTAGCATGTACGATGGTACATCCCTACTCTCCGGTGCCATATCACGCGACATGCCGTTTGTTTTTGTCGCCGTCAATTATCGCGTGGGCGGCTTCGGTTTTATGCCTGGCAAGGAAATCCTGGCTGATGGCTCGTCGAACCTGGGCCTTCTGGACCAGCGTATGGGCTTGGAATGGGTCGCTGATAACATTGCCGCATTCGGAGGTGACCCTACAAAAGTCACGATTTGGGGTGAATCTGCAGGAGCGATCAGCGTCTTTGACCAGATGGCCCTTTACGGAGGCGATAACACCTATAATGGCCAACCTTTATTCAGAGGAGCCATCATGAATTCCGGAAGTATTGTTCCAGCAGATCCGGTCGATTGTCCCAAGGGACAAGTGGTTTACGACACGGTAGTTGAAGCGGCCGGCTGCTCAGGAGCAAGTGATACCCTGGCATGCCTGCGGGGTGTGGACTACGACACGTTCCTCAACGCTGCCAACTCAGTCCCCGGGATTCTGAGTTATAACTCTGTTGCCTTATCATACCTGCCCCGTCCCGATGGAACTGTTCTCACGAAGACACCAGATGAACTTGTACAGACCGGAGAGTATGCTGCAGTACCTATGATAATTGGTGACCAGGAAGATGAAGGAACACTGTTCTCGCTCTTCCAGTCAAATATTACTACGACTGACAAACTAGTTGACTATTTATCTTCTCTGTTCTTCCACGGAGCTACGAAGGAACAACTCCAACAGCTAGTGGCTACCTACGACGCATCCATTACTGCGGGAAGTCCCTTCCGAACTGGGCTATTCAACGAGGTCTATCCAGGATTCAAGCGAATTGCTGCCTTGCTGGGTGATCTGGTGTTCACGCTGACTCGACGCGCTTTTCTGTCTGCTGCACAGGCTGTGAATCCTTCCGTTCCTTCCTGGAGCTACCTCTCGAGCTACGACTATGGTACGCCAATCTTGGGAACATTCCACGGAAGTGATCTATTACAGGTGTTTTACGGAATCTTGCCCAATTATGCAAGCGCTAGTATTCAAACTTATTACGTCAACTTTGTCTATAACTTGGATCCAAATGTCGGCGCAGGAAGCTATCCGAACTGGCCGCAATGGTCTGCGGGCAATCAGCTCATGCAGTTCTATAACATTGCCTCTACGCTTCTGAAAGACGACTTCCGGTCAGGCACCTACGATTGGATAGTGAATAATATTGCAGTCTTGCACATTTGAAGGACCCGGGTCGAGAAACTCTGCGCAAGTCTAAAACTGATGCCTCTGTATATATCGCTGGTATCTGGTCCTATGCCACGGCAATAGACCTACATAGGCTCAATATATTGAGACCATGTTAATAATGTTAAGCAATTTTTATGATATGAATGCCAACGTGAACAATTGGAGCACTACATATCTACCTAAGCCCAGCCCATCTCTTCACAGTTAAAAAGTGTCCGTTGCCAGCCGCTCAGGTCATTCTTGTCGATATGTGTCCAATGGGGATAGACTGCTGACAGTGGAGGTAGTTGGCCACCATGGACAAAACTCGCCAAGAGGTTCGTTGGCTTTCAAAGAGAACATGGGTCTTTCTGAGCCGCTTTGTTCCTCGTCAATTCGCAAATCATCTAATGTGTAGGATTACCCGAGGCTGGTTCTTGATGTTATGTTTGGAATAATTCAACGGGCTTGGGCATACAAACAGGGAAGCTCTTCTGGGTACGCTATGTGCGAAACTCAATAGGCGATTCGACGTTGCAGCTAGTGTAGTGAGTAAAAGAGCTTGTATTGAGACCCTGCTGAGCGTAACGGAGCATGCCATTAGACAGGGACTAATCAATCAAAGCTGGTGCGGCTGAACATAAGGTTCGCTGTAATATCACCCCTGACATCAAATGCGGACCTTTCAGCTAGGCAGTGCTTACCTACTCACCTGTGATTGGGCACAGTGAACATTCTCCACGCCTGGAGACGGTGGCGAGGTATCTCCAGGTGTATGGATCGTAAAGGTAGCTGTCAAATCTGGACCCCCCAGAAATCGTCAGTATATCCGACTGCGTATTGTGTTTGAATGACTTTGTAAGGTGTGAAGGAAAGCTCATTACATTTGAGTTCGCCAGTCATAAAGATGCATAATTGTCACGCAAGTATGAGCTTGGCAGAGGCTGTTAAGTCAAGGCCAGTTTATATTGTGCATTGGGGGCCAATTTACAGTACATGTCTAGTAGCTACAGTCGCAGTCTAGACAAAAGTTACCCCTGCTTCTGCGTGTCTCAACGTTCTCACGTCAGCACTCTCAATCATGGCCACCTCTCATGATCCTAGACCGTTCGTGTGATGCTTGTTCGCTGTAGCTCACCTATTAGAATTGACGTTGGCACGAATCAAGGCTCTCGACGACCGAAGTGTTGCCGCTCCGCCTCAACGCCAGTGCGACAACAAGCTACTACGTTTCACTGACACATTTCGTGAGAAAATAAATGAAAGACTAATCTAATCCAGGTAGAGTTTTGGCACAGCGTATTTAAAGCCGCGTGCTGATCCGCCCACAACCACTGTTTTGGGCTGACTCCTGAGGACACAAGACCAAGTAGTTTCCTGATCGAGTGTAATCGATTCTTTGTCGTGTAGTATGCCATTAACACACGCCTACGCCTGCTAGTATTTGATTGGTCGTGCAGAGACATTACAGCTGCTATATTTGTATCCCGTGTGCAACGTTGTCAACTGAGGGGCTGTGCCTGCATAAATTGACAGAAGGGCTCAGCACTGTGTAACGAACTTCACTAGCAATGACTGGTCGCCCTCTTCCGCGAGAGTCGAAGCTGAGGGTGATCAGAGTATATATATATATATATTGACTAAAATCACTTTGGAAACAAGATACAATTTTGTATGTGATATCCATCGATCATTGCTTGTGTACAAAGTGGTCTCTTCTTTTCTATCAATATGCATCGTGCCCTGTTATTACTGCTTGCTCCCTTCCTTTTAATTGGAGGATCTGGTGCTGTGAGCATCCCTGCAAATGTTCAAAATTTCTACAACTCTCTCAAGTCGAAAGGCAGCTGTACAAATAAGCTCGCAACTGGGTTTTATAGCCTAGATGGGGGTTCAAACTGTGGGTGCCATTTCTGATATGCTGGCTGAATTTGTCGATTGATACTTTATACCTAGCCTTCTCTTACTGCGGTGACCACATCAGTGACTATAATGTCGTGTACCTTCAGGGTACAAACGGCGAATTCGCCAACATGGATATTGACTGTGACGGAAGACAAGGCGGCCCTGCGGACGATGGTCGCTGTGGGAGCTCTGGAGATACTCAATCAATGACATCTTTCATGGACACAGTAGCCAGTTATGGAAAGGGCATTAGCGACCTAGATGCCAATGTCCATCCATACGTCGTATTTGGTAACGAGGGGACCAAGGCTGGATGGAAAACGTTCAATCCTCAGTCCTATGGCATAGAACCTTTGAGCGTTATGGCTGTCGTCTGCAACAACCAGCTGGTATGTCTAGTGTGCTTAGCATTTGGAAGATACTCTAACTTAAATGACACCAGATCTACGGCATTTGGGGCGACGAAAACGGCGATGACGGCGACCACCCAATGATTGGTGAAGCATCCATATCGTTGGCAACTGCATGTTTTGGGAAAGGCGTGAATGGCAACAGTGGACATGATGGCAATGATGTTCTTTACATTGCATTCCCTGGCAGTGACGCTGTTCCCGGGAAAGACGGAGCGAACTGGGCTGCCAGCAACTTCGCTTCTTTCGAGAGCAGTATCCAAGCGCTCGGCGACAAGCTCGTTCAACGAGTCGGCTCGACTACCGGTGGTGGTGACCCCGGGAGTGGCTCAGGGAGTTGCTCCTGGGCGGGTCACTGTACTGGTGCCAGCTGTTCTAGCGCCGACGATTGTTCTGATGATCTGGTATGTAACAGCGGGACTTGTGGACCTGCCGGAGCTACGCCGCCTGCTACAACTTGCAGTTGGGCTGGTCACTGTGCTGGTGCTTCTTGTACAAGCGCGGACGATTGTTCGGACGACTTAACTTGCAAGGGTGGCAAATGTGCCTAAGAAAGGATGAGACTGCTTTTGCAACTGTACATAGCCAAGAGAATTCACGTGTATAATATGTTTTAAAAGCCTCGAAAGATCAGCTTTGCTATGGCGAGCAATGGCGGTGTAAAACGGAAGGTGGTACGAAAGTTTGACTACATCTCCAAACGCAGATATCCGTACTGTGAGCTGCTATTCCAGAGTTATAGGCCTCAACGAGAGCAGAAACACATGTGTCAAGAGCTGGACAGTTTATGCTGTTCCGGCCGCGTCCGTTCCTTGCTTAGTGTTTCACTGCACTAAGGTATGCGTAGATAAGAATTACCATTATTCGGATATAAAATGTAGGGTATATAACACTTCTCCTTACTGCAAGATTGCAAACGCCCAATCCGTTGTTGCTTTATGCGACTTCCCCAAGCTGTTTTTCATCCAGCAGCGGTGATCACTGCCCGTATCACCGGCGATGACTCCCCATCCACAGCCCGTGCATCCAGGGAAACCGGCACAATTGTCCATACACTCTTCCATAGTAGCAGTCAGTACGTGGGCAAGATCCACCGCCTCTCCCGTCCCACTGTAATCGATACCGCATGTTCGCAAAAATGTCTTGTCGGAGCCTGGCACACTATATATCGTATTATTGCCGGTAGGACAGTCTGTTGATGCGGAGGCTGTAGCACTTGCAGAGGAAGAAGATTGGGTCGTTGACGGAGAGACCGTAGGGGACGGTACGGTCGAGATGGCGCCAGACGAAGACGCAATTGGCGTACTATGAATAGTGAGCTTCAAGATCCGGGGCCAATTAGCTAGACATGAGTTGCTGACCTTGTAGATGTATTTGCGTGGCTATCAGAGACGTGCCTTCCGACGCCCACGCCGACACCTATACCAATCGCGATGGCCAGAATCAAAAAGAATATGACAGGAATGACGACCCATAGCAATCGTCGTTGTATACCGCAGACTCTCTCTGATTTAACACCTTGATCATCCGATTGAGGATATGCAGCAGACGAGTCTGGCATGGACGGTGTCGCAGCGCCCCATGCTCCAGAGAAGGTCTTCTCGCGGCCATCATCAGGTGGTGGTGGCGTGCCCTCACGATAGAAGGTATACTGGGATGGATTGATGTCTTCCGAATAGTAGACTTCAGGCGCATTCGCTCCATTGTCACCGGTTGCGGCGGGCGGATGGTAGACTTCTAGCCCTGGTTGCTCCTCTACGAGCGGTCGGTGGGAGGCGTGGGAAGATCCGTGGCGATGCGACGGTCCATTGCGATACGAGTCCATTGATCTCTTGGCTAGCTCTCGCCGCCGACTCCCATCTCGGGGCGGAGATGGTCCTCGATGCCAATTGATACGCTGGGGGCTCGATTGCGCCGAAGCGCTCTTGAGATTGTCGAGTTGAAGCGTGGAGAAGCTATGGAAAAGGAGCCGAAGCCCAGGCTCTCGGATCCTCTGCTCTTAACATCTGCTTGTAATTTCGCGAAGTCACTGGAATGGCTGGTCTTTGCCCCTTTGGAGCCTAGCCCGTCAGTAACCCTGGTCTCGCCAGGTGGTATTACAGGGAACTCAAAAGGCTGGATTCATTGTGATCTAAAATCACTTCTGCTAGGGAAATCGCTGATAACATAAGGTAATTCCTGCTAAGAACGGGTATCAGGGCCGTAGATAAGAATTGAAACCGTCCCACCTTCAAGTAGAAAGACTCCTGGGATCCAGTCGGAACGGGGCGACATGTCTCAGACAGTCCTCCGTAGTGGGGATGCGTTAGTTACCCCAGAGCTCCTCATGTCTCTCAGACGCTGGTATCCACCGATAATTGGATTGACCACAGTCTTTTGCGCAGAAGCATTGATTTACGTTGGAACAAATCAGAGAGAGGTCATTTTTCAAAACATTGGTCCTTTACACAATCACTCATCTATAACCAAGTGAGTAAAATACACTAATCGTAAAAGTTAGGTATTTAGCTGTAAAAGACAGTCGCTGAGCAAGCCAAGCAGCCACCAATCACCCCAGTCAGCGTATTGTACAGGCTATTCCGGCTTCCTTCCATATACGACTCGGTGTCGATACCAAGAATGCACATTCTTGTCACGCAGCTGTCGCCTCAAGTGGGCGATAAATACATGCGTTTCCTCCGGAGACCAACCCATCACAGCATTCCACATATAGAGGACGTATCCTAGTATTTATGAGCCTGCCGACCTCGGAAAGGGGTATTTCATAGAAAAGGTACGTACCTTCGACATCAGACTCGAGAACCAACTTGGCATATTGCCCGATCTCTCTCAATGTAGGATCCGATGGCCAGCTGCCAATGGGACACTAGTATATGGTTGTTAATGGCCTTTCAAAGCGGCTGGTTGCAAGACAGTCTGATCTGTACCTTGAATTCCCATACAGTGACATCAACAAATCCTGCTTCTTCCATGTACTTCTTCTGGATGTCATCTTCGACTACACGAAAGGTTCGACCGAATTTGCTTCCACCCTCCCAGAAAACTTTCGTCCATTGATCAAAGGGGCTGCCAGGAAACACAGAGCCATCGTCGCTATCAATTTTGATGGAGTTTTCGTAGTCTTCAAAGTATCCACCTGGCTTACAGCATCGGAAAGCCTCCTGGTAAAGGGCTTTCCAGTCAACGATAGAGCCGAACATTGCGCGCATGTGAATGTAATCAAAAGTATTATCGGGCCATGTCCAGTACTCATTGGCGTCATCCAGCTGGAATTCGAGATTCGGGGGCACCCAACCGGGTTGAATTGGCGACAGATCCGTACCGATGACCTGGCACTCGGGGAACTCGTCTGCAAAGTCACTGACATATGTTAGTGCAATTTAACAAAAGGCTCGGTTGTAACAATTTCTGGTCTTACATGGCCCAAATGCCTATGAAAGATAACTAGTTAGTGTCTTGCGGAGAAATTGAACCATGTCTAAAACGAGCTCACCTGTGCCACATCCAATGTCAACCGCTTTCTACAACGTACATCAGCTTCTAGACCACCATAGAGAAGGAGATTTGTTTACCGTTATGCCTTCCTTCAAGGGGGCACGATATAGCTTGCCATCCAAAGCAAGCGTGCACATGTGATGGCTTCGGGTGTTAGCTGAGAATGATGCGAATTTGTATTGCTCTCCTGATAATTGTCTTACTGGATATCCATAGACTCATTTTGTTGCTCATCATTGGGAATCCTGCTGCCAAGTTAGTACTAGTGCAGGGCATAGAAACGTGAACGAGGACAACAGACCAAGACTGAGCCTTTCCCATCTCACTATGGTAGGTTCGACCATGGATTGTCCGGTATTCAAGGATGCTTGCGCCTAAAGACGCTGTGGTGCTGGCGGTGTCTCCGAATGCCGAATCAGTCTCGTCGTCCCGCTGCTCTTCGGGTAACTAAAACGCCGGGATTCAATTAGAACTGAAATGCCTGTAATTGCTCGCGTTCTGAGCAAGGCGGGCGGGGAGGTCGTACAGGCTCTTGGGCCCAATGCGATGCGGGGAGAATGCCGCTGGGCGGTGAGACTGGCTCAGCTGCCGTCGTCTCCACCGTCTCGGGGCCGGACATCGGCGCCGGCTCTGGCGATCTTTCTGGGTCGGCCATGGCTGCAGTGTACCGGTACCATCAACAATGCCCAAGCAGGAGAAGATAGGGAGGAAGCACTTGATTACGTGTTTGCGCGCGTGCTGCTCTCTGAGTCGTGTCTACAGGACGGTTGCGAGTGAGACAAACCACATCTCCACGCCCGCACACTGGGAATGTCTGATTGCTGGCATGCTAGCACCAGTGGCGCTGGCATCAGGGCATCAGGGTCCGTCTCCCCGAGCTTAGGCCTAATGTGGATTTGCCAGGGACTCACTTTAGTGCCTCGGGAGCAGCCGCGAAGGGCATCTCCTCCGGTCCAACACTACTTCCACTAGAAATACAGAGCTCTACCATACTTTGAAAAAAAAAAAAAAAAAACACTATTCTTGGTGTTCAACCTGGTTCTTTATTACTATGTAATAAACTACGTAGTATCGAGTTCTGACTTTATAATATCTTGACATTTGTCTGGGAACTGTGACATGGGAGATATAATATGGACAGGATGAGCGATTGTTGAGCACCCTACTCGGGGCATTAAGTGGATCTGCCATTGCTTTTTCTGACGGTGTGGAGTGATTGGACATGCAGGCTGACGTAAGAACGTTCAAATAGAGTCTTTAGGCGCTTGATACAGTCAGGCATTGGATGAAGAGGCAGCTTGGATCTCTCATGGTGCTAGAGATAGATCTTGAAGGCTCAGCTTTGTCATCTTTGTAACTAGTGTCAACGACAGATTGAGACAGGAGCCTCTAAGCTTTCACATCATTTAGTACCATTAGCACATCTTTGCAATAGTGTGTGAACTACTTGCCATGTTCTCGGAAGCTTTTCATTGTAGCTATATTCTTCAGACCAGGTCAATAGCATAGTTGGTGGACGACCTTGTCACCATCACTTTCAATTTCAAACTGTGATGTGGGAGTCAAAGATGTCTTGTCGTTTTGTTGTCGTGGCCATAGTAACGGGCGAATTGTGAGTTTTGCCCATACTCAGAACGTCCATCAGCACGATTGCAGTGATGCCTGAGTGGCGGGTCTACGAAATCGCTCTTAGAGGCATGTCGGGAGATTACTTACCGGGAATATCCAAGCACTGTATGAAGTATATTAGCCTCTTCGACGCTGGGTGTGGTTCCGCTGCACTGCCCTATCAAAATGTAGCATTGATTTTGGCTGCATGATGGGGTCGCTTTCCAAGCCTTACCCTACGTTACTAAGTCAGTGGTAATGCCGTCTGGAGCTTCTCCGAAAACTCATGCAGGTGGCCGTGTTCCCAGACAAAACAGACAGGAACTAGACACCTTCATAATGAGTAGCACTGTGAGATACGACGTTCCATCAGTGACTGGTGTCCAAAATAATGATGTTCTTCTCCTTTTCAGAATATACGTTCGTGATGCTCCTCCCTTTGATTTTGCTCATGCGTTACTGGCATAAATCTTCGTGATTGTAAGTCTATTTACCCGCCACTTTCCGCCTTCAATATCCTCGCATTTATTACGCCTGGCCCCGGATTGGGTTAAACAAGGGATGATCTATGAGACTACGGCAAGTGTTCTGGGATCTCGCTCTTTGTGGTGGGCGTCTACTTGCGGTTATTGACCTTAAGATTGCCGGCGCCTAGCTGCGAATGTTCTGTCATAGGTTATAGGTAGAATCTCATGCTGCCTTATTCATTAACTCACGCTCGGAATTTTTGCGTCTCTACTACTTGATTTCGCACATTTTTGAGACTTTACAGCCATAGTGTGTGACAGACATGTCATTGCTAAGATAGTGAACAAGCACAAAGCGATTGTCTGGTCGTGAGCCGCATATCTTCGAGGCGCAGAAATCCCCAAAGCTTCGCGAATAATGATGATCTCGTTCGCCTTATTTTTTACATTGTTTGTTCTCTGCTTCGCAACAGACCTACAAACCCCATATGAGCAATATGATACAACAAACCAAGCCGCACCTTTAGATACCCGCGGCCGGAAAGGAGTGGGAGGGAGACCTCGCAAAGGTCGAGGATATCTGGCAATGGGCATGAAGAGAACAAGAGTGAATTGTACGGGACGCTATCATGACACCAGGTGGAGGCATCACAAGAATGGTGTGAGTCAACGAGGATGGGACTGGAGCCCCTTGGAAGAGTACCAAGGAATGATCTATCTTATAGAATGTGCGTATTTCAACCTGGCAGAATGCTAATAGATCTAATATGGGGGTGCAGTGGAAATCGGAACGCCACCTCAAGCAGTAAAAGTTTTTGTTGACACAGGTTCTTATGAGTTGTGGGTCAACCCCAAATGTCAAAACTCGCCTGACCCAAATCTATGTCGTAGCTATGGGCTCTATGCCCCAAAAAGCTCGACCACGTCTAGCTATGTCGGCGGCAATTTTGCTGTAAGCTACGGAACTGGTGCCGCGAAGGGAACATACTACTCGGATACGATGCTTGTGTCAAGTGAGGGCTCTCTTGACTGATCGACATGCCGCCTGGGTTTGCTGACCATTTGAAGTGCTTCAGGTACCATCCGTACAGTTCGCGGTCGCCGAGGATACAAACTATACTTGGGCAGGAATCATGGGCCTAGGGTATACCTACCCTATCACAACAAAATACCCGACACTCCTCAACATGATGGTAGCTAGCGGTTATATCGGTTCACCCATCTTCAGTATTGGGGTTGGCGGTGAGGGAGACGGATTTAGCGAGATAATCTTTGGAGGAATCAATAGATGGAAATACAGTGGAAAGCTCGAGCCGGTTTCTGTCTGGCCACCGATTTCTAAACAAGATCCTAACTGGGTTCAGTACTGGGTTAATGTCACCTCCTTCGGCGTGAAGATGCCTGGACAGACTGGACTCAGCTTCACTCCTTCCACATTTAGCATGCCGATGATAATCGATACTGGTTCGACACTTTCATATTTTCGTGAGGACCTGGTCGCCAAAATTGGGCAGCAATTTAGTGCAACTGTGGACAATCAAAATACATACTGGGTCGATTGCGCCTGGAGGAATAAGAATGGAACCGTTAATTTCGGTTTCAACAATGGAAAGATGGTCATCAGCATTAGATTCAAGGATTTCATCTACGAACAATACGCTGGACATTGCCAGCTGGGAGTTCAACCTGCGGATATTGACAGCACAAATTACGTCCTTGGTGATACTTTCATCAGGGGCGCCTATTGTAAGTGACCACATCATACGGGAGACGGAAGCATTCAAAACTTAACCTTCTGCAGTGGTGTTCGATCAACAATCCAACGTGATTTGGATGAGTCAGTACTACAACTGTGGCGATGGAGTTGTCACTGTAGGACTTAAGCCTGGAGATTCGCAGCAGGTCACAGGAGCCTGTTGATACAAGCTACGAATACCTAATGACTTCGATAGGTCTAGTGATATCAGCACAACTGGACCCTAGATCTGCTACAATGACTTCCGAGCTAGCCTATGGCGACATAAGGTACCCTTGTTTTTTTCCCTTGCACCCCTGGGAGTGTCTTACAAAGACGGTCAATAATCCCTGCTATCTACGGTAAACGATTGAAACAATCAAGGGAGATATATTGGATTTCATTCATCGGTAGTTTCACGCGGCTCCAGTTCGAATGTCTTCGCTCAGGATCCCCTGCCTCGTCCAGATGTTCATGCCGATTTTGGTCCCCGTTGTCAATGGCAGTCCAGCATGCAGTGTCCTCTCGTCGCCAGTGCCATCGGAAAACAAGTTATCCCAGTACACTGCATTGCCCTCCTTTGGTCGAAATGTTACGCCATTCTCCCAAGGCTCATCGCAGTCGATAACACTGCACCATCTATCATCTTTGGGGGCAGGTATTCGGGGGAAATTTGTCCCGCCCCCTGTAGTATCATTTGTTACGAGAACATAAGCGAAGAATGAGGAGGCTCGATTGCCTCCGTATGCAGCAGTTGCGTGGCTCGGGTTTGTGAACCAGTCAGTGTGAAAATGGTACTGCTCGCCGGCTCCGTACTTCACAAGCTGAAGTGGCTCTAGCTGCGACCGACTAATATCATACCCTTGGAAGGAGAGTGCCCGGTCCTCGATGCACTGGACCACATCATCGCTATCGACAGATGTTGAATGAGAAGTCCGGACCTGATGGACGGTCTGACCACCCGAGTTGTCAGTCACCGCTGAATGTGCAAATGTGTCCTTCCTGTGTACTCGATCAGCAATCATTCCAGAGCGGAAAGCTTAGAAAGACAGACGTAACCAGCTGAAGATGCTCCCGTTCTTTCTGGGTAATGAAATTGTTGATGTACAATACCAATGGTGATTTCGAGACCATCTGAACTGTGTATGGTGGGTGCTCGCAAGTAAACTCCTCTGATAGCGGGTTTTGGGAAGCGGCAGCTCCCAAGCCACTACCCACACCAATTGCAAGACCGACAGCTGCAAAACCCCACATAGCTTTGTCGAAATCCTGCGATCGTTTCTTTCGGAATGCGTTTTGCTCTACTTGATTTCTAACTGATTATCGTCGAGGATATCAAGGTTCGGGTCAATTTGTTTCTCTCAGATAGCATCTGGAAAGAGTTCATGTCAATCTAAGCTCAGTCAACCAGATGAAACATGCCCGACAGGGGCGGTGGCCACGGACGTGACCCCTGAAACATCAGTGCTGCGCCGCGCTACTTAGTGCTGATCACGAAATCTGCAGCAACTACTAACAGAAACCAACTGAATTTTGTGCACACTCCTTACTTCGCTGGTAAAATGCGTTAGCACTCGCGCTGTATACTTGGGCCGTATGTAACTTCTTGACAATTTTCCCTGATCTGAGACCGCAACGACCCCTGATGAGAACCCCTGAGAATTTGGCTGCCATCAAACCCTAACCTACCCGCACTTGATGGATGTAAAAGAGAAGGAGACCCAGAAATCACTTCAAGATCACAGCTGCCTGTGATTACTATTTTCATCCAAAACATATCGCTAAGTTGATATGCGCTTCATTCATCTATTCGAAACTACCGCTATATTCACAGGTAGATGCCTGGCTTGGAATCATGGCACAGAATCAGAGTTGAAGACAGCCTTGGGGGGCGGCGATTACACATTAGTGGCATGTAAGTTACAGTGATGAACTCATGATAGATTTTTAGATAGGCTGACTCATGAACAGATGTTGCGGCAAGTTAAATCATGACATGAATTCACAGAACGAGCCTGGACTAACCCATCAACGAGATAAATAGCCATCACTGTGAGACACCCCAGCCATTCCAAACAATGCAGATTGGTAACAGTTTCCAAGAATTTCAAATCAGGAACTAGAGTTAGAATGGGACTCGGTCAAGAAAACTTTGGAGGACAGTGCAGTGATGAGTATCGACTGCGAAACCCAACAGCGCGTCTGTCTAGACCTAGATGTCGTGTCATTTCCCGCAATTCGGCTTTACCATCAGCAGCAAATGAAACGATATAGAGGCCCCAGGACTGCAAAAGGGTATGTACTGATTGCACCAGTTGTTGCTGGGGCAATCCGGCTGACCCTCGAATTTTAATGATCGCGTAGCATCATAACCTTTACCAACCGTGTACGACGCCCGCCCATTTCAAAACTTGACGCAAAAAACACTTCGTCCTTTGCTTCGGCTGACGATGTTGTCTTCATAATGCAAGATAACCCAGGAGACAATGCCTTGATTGAGCAATACTCCAGAGCAGCTCAACAGTATCAGGACAGGTATTCTTTCGGTGTCGGCACACTTAGTCCGCTGTCGGTCTTGATAGCCTGCTATAACAATATCAACGGCGAGCAACTGTCAGTGGCAGATCTCACAGCTGGCGGATCTTTAGATCGCTTCATAAAGCAATGCTCGCGGCCCCTCATCCCCGAATTCACGGTCAAAAATGAGTACGAGTGTCTTACTGTAAGTCAGGTTTCAGTTGATATCCTATTTGAAAAACTAAGCAATGATAGATGGGCAAAAGCTTGGTGCATTACTTCTACGGCAGCAAAAAGGAGCGCGAGCAATACGTGAATTCTATCTTGCCACTAGCGAGGAACTACAAGGAATATCTTTTATTCACGACAATAAGTGTGGAAGAATATCCCCAAATGGCGGCTGCTGTCGGGATCAAGCCCGGCTCGACGAATGTGGTCTCAGTACAGAGCCCTCACAATGGCGACGTCTTTCCTTATACTCGCAGCGACCCTGTTGATGCTGAAAACATAGATGCTTTCTTGAAAGACATCATAAATGGCAAGGTATCGAGGTGGGACGGAACATATGATGCTATGGGAGGATTGGATATAAGACACGATGAACTATGAACAAAATAGGCCGACAGTATTTAGCCATGAAGTTAGCTTACTAGAATGAATGAGAGCCATTATCGTCTTCTTTGAAGTGGTGATCACGGTTGCTGAGTTTCGACAATCAAGACAGTTAGGCGTGTGACATTTGATTAAGCTCATCATATGTGAGTGTTAAAATTGCGGTCGTCTGTGGCTTACCCAAGACTCAATGGCCACTTAGTATTTGGATCTATATAAAGCCGCCAAAGCTCCGGAATTTCCGATCCACAGATGTTTATGTCGTGTTGTTTCCAGATTGACTTAACAGTGTCTTCTGCCCTTGCTACGTTCTATTTGAAGTTAGCAGGTCAACTGACGTGTAAAGGATGATGACTTATGAGACTTGCCCCAAGACATTTTGTTCTTCTCAGTAGACAAAAATAGTCGGCTACTTTGTATCGTGCTTCTTCGGTGATTGCAGATGCGCCGGCTACGAAAAGTGGCCATATGATTGGAGTCATCCCCCAAATTGGCGAGTCTCTTTCTTCCATCAGACTGATCACAGATGTGATACAGAGCAAGCAGTTAGCCACTCTTGCCTGGACAGTGTTATGAGCCAGGCTTAACCCTTTGACACAGGTATAAAGAAAGACCAACGCAGCCTGTCTCCGTGCTTCAGCAGTCAATATAAGCAGTTTGGCTCTTGTAGAATTGGGATCCATGAGACAAAGTCCTACACGTTCTTTTAGATCTGACCCTTCGGAAAATGTTACAGGTATGTTTGCAGAGCGCTGATTGATATTGAAAAGTCGTCGTTCAAGTTCGCAGATCTGAAGTGCGAGGAACTCATGGTCCATCCAGCCATTGGACTTGTTTCTCGCAAGATCACTCATCTCTGAGGTGGCAGCCATGAGCTCGCTTGAGCATCCCATGAAGCCATCGATCTCCTATGGGTTAAAATATTAGCATTCCAAGACAATGACCTAGTAAAAGAAAATGACCATGACTCACACGGTCCTCCAGTCCCTGACTTAGCCAGAAATTGGATGTTGATAAAAGAATAGAATCCTCAAGCTCATCAGGTGATACACCGTTGACGCGCTGATATCCAAAGAATTTATTTGCCCACCATGATATGCCATCCGACCAGAACTCGCGCCTGCTCGATTGGACTTTAGACAGCAGTATTGATCGGCCACCATACAGGTGCTTGTCCCAGTTCGGCCCAGAACCGTCTTTTATTTCAAAAACGCAGAGCATTATTGCTGTAGCAATCATCTCCTCATGCTTCCGCTCTGGATCATCCTGATATGACCTTCGCAAATGAATCAGAGCATTTTCTTTTTGTTCTAAAGCGCGAATATGGTAACTCGGGTCTTCTTGTTTTCGATAGAAGGCGGCCACAGCCAGGACAGAATGCATTACCGACTCATGGTGTGCTGACATTGGAATGATGATAGTCCTGAATCCATTCGAGGAATCATCATACATCGTACATCGAGGGCATATCTCTCGTACATCTGGATTTAGTCAGCTGGTAAGATTCTGGGCCCAGGTGGGACGAGTGCGGACAGTACAATACGTGAAGAGTGTCTCGTCAAGCGGAGTGGACAACTCTAGAGGCGGAAACCACGAAGGTTCTTCTACTATTGATAGGCTCGTGGACGTGGGACTTGATTCTGCTGAGCTCCTCAATCCGAAGGAACTTGCCGAGTCATAGTCGGTGCTATTCCAATCGTCCTCGTCATCCTGGTTGGAATCCTTTGCGCTGCCTTGAAAATCAAAAACACTAAAATGAACAAAGTGAAGTGGCTTTTGTCTTTCAGTGTGAATATTTGGCGGTGTGGCTTGAAGGACGGTGTTCGTATCCCCAGTCTCTTCGCCCCACTGTAGTCGGAGACCGTATTCGCAGGGCAGGTGAAGCCGAGTACATGCACGACATGATGGTTTCTCTTCTGAAGTAAGTTGTGCTTTAGCCCAGTTCCATTTTCTGGAGGATAGTGGCGAAGGACTAACCAGAGCATTTCACCTTTCGCTCTAGATCAAATAAGCAACATGAGCATCCACACGTTTGTATCCGACTTGGCGTACTTACTCTTGCATGGCCAGCAACCTGTTCGGGCTTTGGGCTGCCGTCTTCCGATGTTATGGGGCCGAACTACCATGATGCCCGATCTCAGTCTGTCGAAATAGGGAACAGAATGCGAGCTCGCGGGGGAGACCATCGGCATGGGTCGCGTTCATAAATGAAAGTCTTTGTGTGGAGGGCCGCTAGGAACAAGCGTGCCCAATATCAGTGTCTAGTTCATGTGGGTCGCCTCCGCGCCGGTCCAAGGCCGCTGAAGCTCTTGAGGATTTCAGTGGCCCACTTTCTGGTCGGGTTCGATTGCCTCCCCCAGCTTGGGTTATCATTAGACCAGAACTGCATCCAGCGCAAACCGTGCGACAATTGATAAAGGGTGGGTGGTGGTCGGCCTGGGCTCACGCTCCAGCTCCGGCAAGACGTGTGCCCCCAAGCTTCGGGATATGCCATCGAGGAGTAGCTAATGCGTTGGACAGCCATTGCTCTTCTAACAACCATCTCGTTATGACGCTGGAAACAGCCCAAACAAAAGGGGACTATCCCACTAGGCAGCTTGCCATTCTTTGTAAGTCAATACGTAAAGTTGCATCATAATACCTTGGTACTTCCTCTAATTGATACTCTTCATAAAGTAACATGCCGCCTCGTGGAGCCTCTCGCAATCACGTCGATTGTTCCGTACATATTTTTGATGGTGAAGGACATACATCCAGAAGCTCGTGATGCAGACGCCACACGATACGTCACCATCATCTATTCGGCCTACGCTTTTGCTCAGTTCGCAACGAATATCCTTTGGGGTCGCTTAAGCGACCTTATAGGCCGCCGGCCTGTTATGCTATTGGGACTCGTCAGTGTCTTGATAGGCACTGTCGGACTCGGCTTTAGTCAATCTATCGCGTCAATTCTGGTCTTCCGAATGATCCCTGGACTCCTGAGTGGCAACGTCGTGATTACACGAACCATGATTGGAGACATGGTCCATGGGCGAGAGAACAAATGTACCTTATCCCGACAATGGGAGAATCTGAAGCTAACTGTGCACCAGCAAGAGCATTTGCATGGAACCAGACCGTGTATCAGATTGGGTATGTGGTTGGGCCGATACTTGGTGGTTATTTAGTACAACCGTGCCTGCAATTCGAGCACCTCTGCGATCACAACAAGAACAACCTGCTCAGAAGATACCCCTTTGCTCTGCCAAATCTAGTCATTTCTGTCCTCATAAGCATCAGTTTGGTCGTCGCTTATTTTTTCTTGCACGAGGTAGGCGTCAGTGGGGAGGCGCTGTATTCAATAATTGGGCTAATGAAGGATTTAGTCCCTCGATCAGACAGCTCCCAGCATGATGACAAGCGAGTCAATTGAAGAAGCCCCATTACTTGAACAGCCTCAGGGCACCAAGGTTGCCTCAATTTCAAGTATATTCAGCACGAAGATTGCACATGTGGTCATTTCATACGGCATCATGGCACTGCACACAATCTGCTTCGATCAGATATTCCCGGTATTTCTAGCGACACAACACGTCGCGTCAAGTCTCCCATTCCTGCTCAAAGGTGGCCTTGGCATGTCGAGTGTGATGGTAGCAAATTTAATCTCGGGCTCCGGTATACTCTCAATTGTCCTCATGGTCACCATATTCCCAAAGATCGATTCATTGCTAGGCAGTCTTCGTTGTCTCACTCTAAGCCTGCTGGTGTATCCGGTAACATATTTCTTAATACCTTACTTAGTCATTGTTCCAGGCTCGCTACCTTGCCTTCGATTAATTGGGGTCTTTGCAATTTTGTTCCTCAAGACTTTGGCGGCGGTGTTTTCATTCAACGAGAATGCAGTATTGCTTAATGTTGTCGCTCCATCGCCGAGTGCGCTAGGCTTGGTTAATGGTGTCGCGCAGACAGCAGCAGCCGGAGCTCGTGCGCTAGGGCCTGCAGCAATGGGTCTTTTCATAGGGCTTGGTGATAAAATAGATTCAGACGCTCTTGGATGGTGGTTTTTAAGCACTACGGCGTTGGCCGGTGCCATTCAGGGGTACTGGGTGTCGGACGAAGAGAAAGACGAGATTGCAAGCTAAGACCGCCAGCTGATGAGCTAAAGATCTGGGGTAAATCTTACGAGCGATATTAAAATATATGTGATACCCTGCGGGAGTGACCCAGTCTAGAGGATAATATTTATACATAGTATGTGGAACTTGACCGCTCTAGCAGAGGTAGCCATCGGATACCATGGACAATACATTATACGGCGTTTTCGATAGATATATTTCATATGACATAACATTGATATGGTAAAAAGGGATTTATCAACGAGGCTGTCAGAGAATGCTATGACGAATTGGGTAGATAACCACCTACTAAAACACAATAGCATTGAGACGCTGCGGTAATAGCCAACAGAGGTTGAAGGTAGATGATATACAGATTTCCGAAGCAGAAGAGACTATCTCTCAGCTTGTATACACGAATGTCTTGTTCTCTTTGTCCGTCATGTCAAGGAATCCACCCCCTTCGGCCTCAGAAGCCTCCCTAGCCTTGTTGGTTCGCCAGTAAGAAAAGCCAAGACCAACTGCGAGACAGATGCAAACACAATAGCTAACCAACATAGCTGTGATGCCTCCCGTATATTCTGGAGCTTGCTTGGCGATAAACGTCTGCGGCCCTGTTGAACGTCAGAAAGACTCTCAATCGAATCCCAGCGTGCAACGTACCGATGATATTTCCGACAGCATAAGCAAGGTACATCAAGTACGACACCGTAACCTTTTTGGTATGTCCAGCTGTGTTGGCTTGGTAGATACTGAGGGCAATCATGTAACCGGCATAGAAAGTGTAAATCAGATACACACCAGCAAGTCGAGCGCCAGAGTTCGAGGTAGGAGTGACTACTCAAATGTTAGTGGCAATCTTAAGTTGCAAACCCATTCATGGACGAACCAATGTTGAGGATTGTGCCGAGAATGGGAACAAGGAGCACGATTGCCATGATTAGAGTACGGAATCGCTTGGTGCGTGCCGCGAAGACACTGGCTATGAGAGCAGCAAGTGTTGAGAAAATTCCTTTGATAGTCAGTCTATGCATGACAATAGTTACAGGATAAGATTGGACTACCTGTAGGGATTTGTAGCAGCGTTGTCGTATGGCTTGAAAAGCCGAAGTTCTTGATGACCAACCCATTGAAGCTAGTGAAACCCAAAGTCAGCATCGAACGAATAGAAGGAATAGGCGATAATATTATCATGGAGATTTTTTTAGCTGATTATAGAATGTTATGCTAAACAAGGATCAAAAGACTTACGTGTTGAGACCGCCATTCGGAATAGTCACACCGATAATATAGAAGAAGAGCAGCCATGACCGGTAATCGAGCAAACACTCCCGAAGCTGGTACCACTTCCACTGCTTGTTCTGGATACCCGTTTGGTTCTCACTGACCCTTCGGACCACCATGGCTTTCTCACGAGGTGTAAGCCATTTGGCATTTCCTGGATTGTCTGGCAGATAGAAGAAGACGAAGATGCCCCAAATGACAGTCACGCCACCTAGAACAATAAACAGCCATCTCCAACTAAGAAGAGAGCCGGAGCCAGCAGGAATGAACCCAATTGCAAATCCGATGAGGCCATTGATGACAGAGGAATATGCACCGAAAGTGATGGTGTTTCGGAGGGGCTGTTCGGATTTCTTATAGAACATGGTATATCTAGAAGCGATACAACTGTCAGCCACAGTAGCACTTTGATGATAGATTACTATGCCTACATGATGGTAATTGCAGGAGTCGAGCAAGCCTCTAGACCGCCGAGGAGAAATCTGCAGGCTGCACAACATGTTAGAGAGCGTAATCAGTTGTTGCATGGTGAATGAAAGCTCACCCATGATACCGCCAAAATTGTGACAAGCAGCCATCTTAGCAGTATATCAGTAAATCTTCTTCGTTATGGTGAAAGGCGCAGATCGTTCAAGGCCAATATCTCAGATTGTGAATGATTCATGTGCAAAGGCGGACTCACAATCATCTCAATTGCTCCCCAGAGAATGATATTGACAGCATAATACTGAGCCGAGTTAACACGAACATTTGAAATTTGAAATCAATAGGTGACGCTTACCTTGCCAATTGGAAACCGATGCATTGCCCAAGATGTGGGGATTAGAAAAAGAAGACCACCAAAGTAGATGATACTGCCAACCCAAGAAAACTGATTGCCTACAAGACCCAAGTCTTGCTGGAGACCGTAAATCGCCGCCGTAGAGACGGAGACCTTGTCAACTCCATTGAGTGTTGCGCATACCGTCATCTAGTTTTCATGTCAGGTGCTGTTGGCAGTTTGATACTGCTCGACTTACCACAGGAATGAGACGCCAATCAATCTTCCAGCGGAGTTTTCGGTCTTCTTCTGACGAAAACTCCTCATTGGCAAACTCCGCGGTGTCTGCTAAGATCTGGTTGGCAACATCGTACTCTTTTGAAAGAAGTTTGGGTGGCACGGCCACCTCGTCAGTTGTTGTTGGGACTTTTTCGATATCCATGATTGTTTTAGCTGCTGTCCTGTTGTATTTACTTTCGTCGTACATCTGGTAGATGGCAGAAGTCGAGCACTTATCATGGCTTCTTATAGTAACAGCCTGCATTGGCACCCCGCCTCACATGAGTGAATCTCTCCTGCCATTTATCGAGAGTGGAAATGAATGTGAAGTGTGATAACGGGATTCGATAAGACATCCTCTGGCAAACCCCAAAAGCGAATTCGGATTCATAGCGTGCTCTAGTGGGTCTAACAGATTGCGCTAACAACTGGGGCAAGTGAATCCGAGCTGCATCGCTTGGATCGTTATCGTTGAATATGGGTCTTGGATACGTGCTTGACCAAGTCTAGCGAACTAAGCATGAAATCTCACCAATCGTTCTCACGAGTCAAAATAGTGCCAGAATTCTAACTAAGAAAGTCGTCTCATGCGGGAATGACAAGAGGCATTTCCTACTTTTAAGGGCGTGCCATAGCCGAGCAATCTAACGCCGCTGACCACCCTAGCCATCCACCACAGCTCTACCACATCGTCGGGTTCTACTACCATAATTAGGATATGAGACGGGATGGTCGCATTCACTTACCTTCCAATTGACCGTCTATCAATTAAGTCTGCGACCTATTCTGTGAGATAAGTGTGCTTGGGCCTGGACACGAGGAGGTTTTTCAAAGCATCGCCGGTGCTCCTTCTCAATGTTCTCCAGAGTGATTGCATACATCTGGTGAATGACCACCAAAGTTCATTCAATCTCAAGCGCTGAGCTTCTTGAATTCAGCAAATCCAATACAATCATCCCACAATGCCTTCTAAAGCAGGTATACGTATTGCAATCGGTACTGATGTCTGTCCTTCTGTACCGTCTCCAAATTAACTTCATCGTAGACCGCGGGGGCACATTCACGGACGTGATTGCCTCAAATGTACCAAATCAGGAGGATGCGGTTGTCCTGAAGCTCCTTTCCGAAGACCCAGGAAACTATTCCGATGCACCAATTGAGGGAATTCGGCGAATACTATCGCTGGCCGTTGGCCACGAAATTCCCCGTGGTGTGCCGTTAGACACCACAGCAATTGAGAGCATTCGTATGGGGACCACAGTAGCCACAAATGCTTTACTTGAGAGGAGAGGGGCTCGCTGTGCTCTTGTTACAACCAAAGGTTTCAGCGATTTGTTGGCTATTGGCACACAGTCAAGACCAGACATCTTCGCTCTGTGCGTACGAAAACCTGGGGTGTTGTACGACAGAGTAGTAGAAGTAGACGAGAGGATAACTATGGAAGAGTTCACTGAGAATCGAAGAGTACAGTATGATGTCATAGAACAGACATTGGAGACTGACCCGAACGTTGTAAGGTGTGAGAGCGGAGACATTGTGAGAATACTCAAGCGCCCAGGTAAGCGGTGGTGATTATCATGCATCTGATTTAAGCAACTTATTTTGACTCTATCGCAGACTTAAACCAAGTCCGATTGTCTCTCCAAAATCTACTGGACAACGGAATTCAGTCCATCGCGATTGTCTTTGCTCACTCTTACGCTTATCCTGATCATGAAAGACAAGTTGCGGATGTTGCTCGTGAGCTGGGCTTCACATTCTGTTCACTGTCATCTGAACTCAGCCCGTCAATCAAGATGGTCAGCCGAGGCCTCAGTGCTACAGCAGATGCATACTTGACCCCTGTCACAAAAACGTATATTGATGGTTTTCGGCATGGATTCGAAGGCGCCCTGGAAGGTGACAGCAGCGTACGCTGCGACTTCATGATGAGCGATGGTGGTCTGACAAGCTGGAAAAGGTGTGTGTCTGATTCGGAGTATCGCTCTTTCAGAGCTTATAAAATGGGGTACTGATATGAAGCAAAGCTTTTCTGGGGTCAAAGCAATTTTGAGTGGACCGGCGGGAGGATATGTCGGTTTTGCAAAGACGTCTTATTCAGATGAGGACGGCAGGCCAGTCATTGGTTTTGACATGGTAAGTTCATGTCAAGAAAAGGCCGGTATTGTCCTAATCATTCCTTAGGGCGGCACAAGTACTGATGTGTCTCGATTTGGAGGCACCTTCGAGCATGTCTTTGAAAGCACGACTGCGGGCATAACTCTTCAAGCACCGCAATTAGACATCAACACGGTTGCGGCTGGAGGTGGCTCAATACTGACTTGTAGAAATGGACTATTTTGTGTCGGCCCAGAAAGTGCCGGTGCACATCCTGGTCCAGCTTGCTATAGGTATGGAAGACTTTGTCATCTGAGTGGATGATGGCTGACCACTTGTCCAGGAAGGGAGGTCCGTTAGCAGTCACCGATGCGAATCTACTTCTAGGGAGACTACTTCCTGAATATTTCCCTGCCATATTTGGCCCCAAGGAGAATTTGCCACTGGACATTGAGTCGACTCGTAAGCTGTTCAAGAAGCTTGCTGTCCAGGTGCACGACGAGACAGGGCAAGCAATGAGTCCAGAAGATGTGGCCCTAGGGTAAGTGTATTGATGGATTAAACATGCAAGTTTGCTAACCAGCTCCCTTAGCTTCATAGATGTTGCGAATGAAACCATGGCTCGTCCCATCCGCGCACTTACTCAGGCGAGAGGATACGAGCCTTCAGCACATCGCCTCGCTGTCTTCGGTGGCGCTGGTGGCCAACATGCTTGTGACATGGGGCGGCTGCTCACCATCAATTCAGTTATCATTCATAAATATTCTAGTATTTTGTCGGCGTATGGGATGGATCTTGCAGAGGTTACAGATGAGCAGCAAGCTCCTGCGTCTGAATCATACACCATCAGCTCCCTAGAGCGCTTGATGGACCGGGCCGAAGCTCTGAAGACGAAGGTTCAAGAAAATCTCAGCAGCCAGGGGATTCCCAGCGCCTTGATTGAAACGGAAATATTTCTGAGCATGAGATTTCAAGGAACTGATACGAATCTTATGATACAACGACCAGACGATGGCGACTTTGCATCAGTCTTCAAGACAGCATTTAAGCGAGAGTTCACTTACTTGCCTTCTGACCGCGACATACTGGTAGACGCCATCAGAGTCAGGGGAAGGAGTAAGACTCAACTATCTACAGAGCTGACACCGTTTGAGGAATTAAACGCACTGCGTACTGGAGCCTTACCACGATGCGTGCCAGTGGCTGTGAAGACGACAAGTGTGTATTTCAAGTCTTTGGGTTGGACGAACACGCCAGTTTATCTTCTCAATGAGTTAAAGGCGGGATCTCACATACCAGTGAGTTCGTTTTGATTTTCTTCCAGATGTCATGCTGATTGTCTCCGACTAGGGACCAGCAATGGTCATTGACAACACACAAACGATATTGATCCAACCTGAATGTACCGCTATCGTCTGCTCTCGGCATGTAGTTATCGATGTTGCGAGTCAATCCAACACCGAGGACCCTTCCGAGACTACCACGTTAGAAAGTCCAAAATGCAGCCCGGACATAGTGGATCCTGTTCTTTTATCAGTCTTTGGTCACCGCTTTATGAGCATAGCCGAACAGATGGGGCACACACTTCAAAAGACATGCGTCTCGGTCGCCATCAAAGAACGGCTGGACTTCAGTTGTGCCCTGTTCGATTCAAATGGCGGCCTGTGTGCAAATGCCCCCCATGTGCCGTAAGATATCATAATCGATAGTTTCCTTAATAGCGCTGACGAATGAAACAGTGTGCATTTGGGCAGTATGCAAGGTAGCATACAGTTCCAGCATGCCTTGCATTCAAAGTCATTGCGACCTGGTGATGTTTTAGTTACTAATCATCCACTGGCTGGAGGGGTGAGTCCACTGATCTCAAAGGGCAAGGAGAATGTCGCTAATTCGAGGCTAGACTCACCTTCCCGATATCACAGTCATCAGTCCAGCATTTGACGCTGCGGGTGAGCAGATCCTCTTCTATGTAGCGTCGAGAGCACACCATCTGGATATTGGAGGCTTGGCTGGCAACTCAATGCATCCGGATGCCAAGGAGTTATGGGAAGAAGGCGCCGCGATAATGTCCTATAAGCTCTTGTCAAAGGGTGTCTTTGATGAGGAAGGAATAACCAAGATCCTTGTTGATGAACCAGGACAATATCCTGGCTGTTATGGGTCAAGACATCTAAATGATAACTTGTCGGATCTACGTGCCCAGGTTGCGGCAAATGCTCGAGGAGTAAGCCTCATTACGGACTTGATCCAGGAGTACGGTGTGGAGACGGTGCAATTCTACATGCGTGCTATTCAAGCAACATCGGAGGCATCGGTTCGACAATTCCTTAAAGATACTGCGTCAAGAGTTGGCAACGTGCTGCAAGATGTTGACTATTTTGACGATGGCAGCAAGATATGTTTGAGGGTGACTATTGATCCCGTTGATGGAAATGCAGAGTTTGACTTTTCCGGCACGAGCACAGAAGTCCACGGTGAGTTTTAGTCGTTCTTGAGGATTGATAGTGACTGACTTTACAGGCAACTCCAACGCTCCTCGCTCGATCACAATGTCTGCGGCAATTTACACGCTCCGCTGCTTGATTGGATCGGATATTCCCATGAATCAGGGCGTTCTCGCACCTGTTGACATCTTGTTACCAGATGAGAGCATCATCAATCCGTCTGCTGATGCGGCTGTCAGCACTGGCAACGCATTGACCTCCCAAAGATTGGTCGATGTTATATTGAAAACATTCAAGGCCTCGTCAGGCTCTCAGGGATGCATGAACTGCCTCGGCATGCTTGGTGGCCCAAGGCCAGACGGCGGATATGACTATGCATATGGCGAAACAGTGTGTGGTGGAAACGGCGCTGGTCCAACATGGGATGGATCTCAGGTTCCCACACAGGTTCATATGACGAACACCCGGGCAACAGACATTGAAGTGCTAGAGAAGCGATATCCACTGATCATGCGGGAGTTCTCAATTCGCAAAAACAGTGGTGGTGCTGGGTTGCATCAAGGCGGCAATGGCGCCCGCAGAGTGTTTGAAGCAAGGGAGCCACTCACATTCTCCTTCATGTCTGAGAGACGCACCAATGCACCATATGGCCTCGCGGGTGGTGAGCCTGGCGAGCGGGGCTTAAACCTGTGGGTGAAGAAGACGAAAGATGGCAAGTTCCGGACCGTGAACCTGGGTCCCCGAAGCATGTTCACCTTGCAACCTGAAGAGCAATTCATAATCAACACCCCTGGTGGAGGTGGCTGGGGGAGATCCGGTGAAGCAGTTGTAGGGGATTCTCAGGCTGAAAAGCCGGTAGCGCCGAAGGCATACCCGCGAGCTGCTGGTTCCCTTACAGCATGGAAGGAACTGCAAGAGAGTAATTAGTTGTAGTCCTATTTTTGCGCTCTGCGCCCTCGCAGTGATTAAGTAAGGCGCTTGTTATCCAATCGTGAAATTGTAAGTCCAAGCTGGACAACCAGCTACTTGTTCCCGTATAAAATTCAATCATGACCAGAGCATTGGATGATTTCGACCATGAGATGCCTAGATAACAAGTTATCTGGCGATTCGGTGCCAGTGCAATAGTTTGATGGTAATGAATCGTCTCCAAGGAATGCGTAATGTCGCTATTTCGGAGACTCCATATCGCTGAATCACAGATCCATCATTATTGTAACATTTGATTTCGTAGCGAAGGACCGGCTCACCAGCGATCCTACCGGAGTACCTACTGAGACATGGCGCGCTGGGAGGAGCGCTAACCAAGTATTGTTTTCTGGACATTTGCGGAAGGTCAATTGTTAGTGTTTGGTGCCTACTTTGCGACAGGGGGAAGTACTATCGTGGTGTGAATTCTGGTGAGCAGCGCCTGCTGTGGTATTCACAGGGCGCAGGTAGTATATTGTTGCGAGTGTTGCAGGGGATGGCGCGAGCGATGCAGACCGAACTTCAGTGTTTGTCCACTCCGTCGACGTTGGCCTGCCATCAGCACGCCGATGATCACCGAATAACTAAAGTATTTCATTTCCAATGATACATTCTAGACGTCTCTTTGGTTAAACTCTCAAGCATTCGCAATGGAGACCTGCTATCTTCCTCTCGACGAGCAAATTGCTTATCTAAAGACAACGCTCAAGCAAAACAAAACACTAGTCACTGTACTAAACCGGGCTGCGTCGATGAACCTTCCAGGCTGGTATCTCGCTGCTGGAGCACTGACACAAACGGTCTGGAACGTGGTGACGGGCCATGATCCTGAAAGAGGCATCCACGACTACGACTTAATCTACTTCGACAGCTCGGATCTGTCATGGGAGGCCGAAGACGTGGTGATCAAGGCCGGCGCGCAGCTCTTCGCCGACATACCGGTCGAGGTCGAGATTCGCAATCAGGCCCGGGTGCACCTCTGGTACGAGAAGAAGTTCGGCGTGCCGTGCCCACAGCCCAAGTCCTCGGAGGCGGCAATTGATGTTTGGGGGACAAATGCAGCATTGCTGGCCGTTCGTCTTTTACCTGGCGATCAGTGGAAGTTCTATGCGCCTTGGGGCCTCTCGGATATCTTCAAGTTGACAGTCCGCCCCAATCCGGTGATTATGACGCGGGCGGCATACGAGAAGAAAGTGTCTCGGTGGCGCGGTCTGTGGCCAGAATTGACTGTCGTCCCCTGGCCGGAAGCAACACCGGAAGTCGGTCATGCTGAAGAGTGAACTCTTGTAAAAGGGTACACATGGATGGCATGTCAGGAACAAAGAAGCATATCAGTTCATGGCAATCGCTAGTCTAGAGACGCTTCTGTCAGATCTGCTTGCCTTGGCTTGCCCATCGGCGTCTAATCTCCCCGATGGAGGCCATAGTTAGTGCAAACGGTAGATAAACAAACGCTAAATAATTGGTTCATTCCACTAACCGTCGCTCACCACCGAAAGTTCCACAATTCACCCAAATGTAAAACACCACAACTGCATGACTCACCAATCGCCAGGACATTTCATACTGAACGGCCTTGCTCAAGCTCAAAAGCGGCTATATCACTTTAAATTGAACGCAGATCGAAGCCCAGATCCTTAGCCCGGGGAGGTGTAAAACTTCCTCCGTCATGGAAACAACAGTGGTGATTCGACCAGCTCAAGAGAGCGACCTGCAGCAAGTTGCCCAAATACATAAGCATTATGTGTTGAATACGGTATGAGATTAGGGCTGAATCGATCTGGCTTCTCAGCTCACTTAGACCAACCACACAGGTTGCCACATTCACCGAGACTCCAGTGCCCTACGAATGCTTCATCTCCACGTATCAAGCAATCACTAAACAGGAGAACCTTCCTTACCTGGTGGCTGTAGACTCTCAAACATCGAATATCCTGGGCTATGCCAATGCACATGGCTTCCGTGGCTCTAAAGGGGCTTATAGACACACTGTCGAAATATCGCTCTTTTGTCACCCTACGCACCTTAGCAAAGGAGTCGGCTCCAAGTTATTAAAGTCTTTAATCAATGCATTATACAAACCCCTAGAACATTCCAGCCTGAGAAGTTATCCTGAGACAGAGCCGCCCCCGATCAAACAGGTGCTTGCTGTCATGGCTGTAGATGAAAATGGCAAGAGAAACGGCCTAGCGTTAAAAGACTTCTACGAAAATCATGGGTTCAAACTTGTACAATTACGCCATATATCAACTTCTTTTAAATCACTGGCTGATGTTTTGTGATAGAACGGTCATTTGCGACGTGTGGGTTACAAGTTCGACAGATGGTATGCATTCAGTTCCTGTACTAGACGTCGGGAGAGATGACATCTAGTTAAGTGCTAACGCTCCTATCACTAGGATTGATACAATGTATCTTCAGCTGTCTCTTGAGTGAAACTTCTATACACTCATGATTCCAGCCATATATAGATGCGGGGATCCGCCGCCTCGAGTACAAAGTGTTAAGTAAATCAGCCAGCAAGTATCCTAGCTCACACACTAATAAAATATAAGGATTTTAGAGCAGATACTTTCTTTGTATTCGACAACGGGGAACCGGTATGGCCTGGTTTGCTGGCAGAGTGGGCCGAGTGGTAACTTACGGAACTTCAGGCTCCGTAACCATACCTTATAGTCTTCCATTAACATTTGAAAGCCAATACCTGATTCGTGGACATAACCCCAAACTAGATTGCCCAGCCTAACGGCTCTTCGCGATGTTCGTTCATACCAGAGGCGTTCTCGACCTAACACCACCGAGTGGTAAGGTGATAGGAAGCGATGGGCACTACTCGGCTCCCGCTGCCCCGTGTCCCGTATTTTGAGCGAGGAGAGTCACGAGCCTTCATGCTACGATGTTACCTTGATACAAGCTTTGAATTCTTTAGACTGTGTGCGGTCTAGTCTGGTATTTCCTACAGATTCATTGTGAATTTGAGTAAGGTTCGAACAGGCGTGGGTGAATATCAAAAGACAGCACTTTGGTAGAAGTCCGATTTATGAAAATGGTTACGCCTTCTCATACCACCACTACGCTCCTACTTGGGCTATACAGCATCCTCCCAGCATTTGCAAAGCCTCTTCAAGGGCGCGATCAAGCACCCTGGGCACAATGTTCGTTCAAATACCGTCCGCGAGCAGATTCGCGTTGTTAATTCATATCAGGTGGCGGAATAGGTTGGACTGGTGGAACGACTTGCGAGTCTGACTACACATGTGTATACCAGAATGACTATTACTCGCAATGTCTGCAGGGAACTGGTAGCACAACCAAAGTCACAACTACCACAGCGACCAAAACAAGTGCAGCTATGACCAGGGCCGCGACAGTGTATTTATGTGGTGACAGTACTATGGCCAAGGGTGGTGGCGGGAGCGGAACAGAGGGGGTATGCAGCACGTTCCCTCAGCATTTGACTTCTCCAGCGTTTTCCCAAAACTTTGGTATTGGCCAATGGTCAATGGCATCTACTACTCTTGGGCGCCTAACGATTGCCTGCTAATATGATGAACAACAGTGGGGCCAATACCTCCAATACTCGTTCTCGCAGGGTGTAGTTATTGTAAGTAATCAAGCGATTGCTGGACGGAGTGCTAGATCCTATACACGCGAAGGTCGATTCGATACGGTAGTCGGCGTTGTACAGTCGGGTGATTGGGTTGTCATCGAGTTTGGACACAATGATGGCGGATCCTTGACACCGACTGACAATGGGCGGACCGATTGCTTTGGGGACGGCACACAAACATGCGCAACAAGCTATAAGTAAGCAACTCCAATCTATGAGCATGTATTTCATGGTGCCTAACCGACTATAGTGGTGTTGCGGAAACTGTTCTTACCTTCCCGGCGTATCTCAAAAATGCGGCGGCTAAGATCTTAGCAAAAGGGGCAAAAGTCATCCTCTCCAACGCTACGCCAAACAATGTTTGGGAGTCTGGGACATGGTCGTGGGGGCCAGATCGATTCTTTTACTATGACTGGTAAGATTCAAAGCATGTTAAGGGGCGTTGTTATGCTTATTCTGACATAACGCGAAAGGCTTGCTGTTTCACAGCTCGGCGGGCCATCGAAAGGTGCCTACTTCGTTCCTCATGGCGAGTACGCAGCTCAGGCAATGAAAAATTTGGGTGCCGCCACAGTGAATGCTAATTACCCCAACGATCACACGCATACGGCACCTTACCTAGCTGATGTCATGGCCAAGGCCTTTGTATTGGGTCTCAAATGCGGTACTAGTTTGTTAGGAGGGTTGGCTCTTAACTCTACGTCCTCCTTGACGTCGACTTTTCTTGGTGCATGTCTTTCAGGCTTCAATTCAACTGTAAATGGACTTCTGAAGTGAGACTAAAAGGGCTTGTCTAAATTTATGTGCCGTTCGAGTACGCTTTAAGATGGACTAAGCTGTTTTTACCACATCTTGTTACAACTTTCTGTATATGTTGTTGCATACTTAGGAGATGTGATAGTTTTACGTGGCCTCTCGATCGCTCCACATCTGAGCGCACATCTCTGAATCCAACAAAGGATAAAGTCGAACGTCTTTAACATGTACATACAGCTGCTGGGCTATTGAAATAGTTGCTTGACTCCGCATCCCAGCTGGTTACTGCTACATAGGTTGGTTTTATATAGTCAATAAGGGACATATATGTACATAACAGACAGAGCCTCACCTGACGCATCGATGCTGCCGTGGGGAGGATGAAAATAGCGCGGGAGATTTCACAGTAGGACGCCTCATTGAGTTAAATGGTAGAGGTCTGGTGAGAGTCGAGAAATGTCGCGATCATTCGTAGGCCGAATCGTAGAGAAGCTTCGCAATATTCGTATACCCTCGGCGTTCGGCCACTTTGAGGGGCCTTGCTCCGCTTGAGTTCGTAATCTGGATGTTGGCTCCTTTCCCAACTAGTACTCGCACGGCTTCAATGTGGCCCTTATCTACAGCTGAGTTCAGTGGCGTCCACCCTTCTGAGTTCTGCATATTGATATCAGCTCCATGCTTTATTAGAACTCGCATGACATCAACATAATTTCTGTTAGCAGCCGAATTCAGAGGTGTCCATCCATCATTGTTGCATTTATTAACCATGGCCCCAGCTTCGAGCAGGAGGCGAACAACTTCAACATGACCTTTGTCGGCGGCAGAGTTCAGTGGGCTCCATCCACCAGAGTTCTGCAGATCAACCTGAGCTCCATGATCTAACAAGACTCGTACAACATCGACGTGAGCACGAGCTACGGCTGAGTGCAGGGGTGTCCACCCACGTTCGTTAACCCTGTCGATGGAGGCGCCTGCCGCAAGCAAAGCCTGCGCAACTTCAACGTGGTTCTCGTCTGCCGCTGAATTCAATGGTGTCCAACCAGAATTATTTGGCTTGTCGACTTTGGCTCCGGCTGCGAGCAGCATGCGCACGACTTCTCCTTTGCCGCGCCCTGCCGCCCAGTTCAAGGCCGTAATCCCTTTGTCGTTCGACTCATCGATGACTGACCCAGCTGCCAACAACAACTTGACAGTATCCACGTTACCCTGATAAGCGGCTAGCATCAATGGTGTCGCGTTTTTGGCGGTTCTGTCTTCTACCTTGGCTACATTGGCGAGAAGCAGGCTTACAACATTGGTATGACCTTGGCTGGCTGCTGAGATGAGTGGGGTGAAACCTCTGTTATTAGGCTTGTGAATATCCACACCATGCTGTATAAGTAACTTGACCACGTCTAGATGATTGGCATCGGCGGCACTGTTCACGGGCGTCCATCCTGCATTATTGGTGATCTCGGCATCGGCCCCGCGCTGAAGCAAAAACCGGACAACTTCAAGATGACCATAGCGCGCGGCTGCATTGAGGGGCGTGGCGCCGTCATTGCCCTGTGCATTGATGTCCGCTCCGTCCTTGGCCAGCTCCTTTACATTGATCAATTGCCCGCCAGCAGCAGCACTGTAGAAAGGGCTGCACTGTTGGTCGTTGTCGGTGTTGAGAGCCGCTGTTCCACTGCCAATCACTTTGCTGTCTGATTTTACATCTGTTTTCTTGGGCGTCTGTCTCGCCGAGGGCGAGGTTGAAATTCCGTGATTTCGGTGCTGCTCCGCGGGATATTCGGAATACGGGGGAGGCGGGAGATCGTTGGCAGCTGGGCTGACTTCCGCTACCTTCTCCGCCCGCGACGAAAACAGTCGCCTCCAAAGAGCCATTGCCTTTGACGAGGGTCTTATGGCCCCGGCCGTAGGTTGTAGGTGGTGGGAGAACCCTCGACAGGGTTTGACAGACTGAGCTATGGCCGCTGAGTTGTATGGCTGAAATGATCAAAACACTTCGCTTTGGCTCCCGAATCAATTAACTCACTAGTTATTTGCCCGTCAACTATCCGACGACTTATTAGGCAGTGTGGGGAGCAGATCTACACAGCCCATAGTTAGAACCGAGCTACGCAAATATGTTCGGCTCTCTAACTTGACCAATGACTCGCGAAGCTACAACTCGTGAAAGGGCGTCTTTAGAAACTCTCCGCGTTGGCCTAACGCAGGATCAAAGGCGCCCGTAACGTTGTCCGCTTAGCCGAAATCTGCCTCACTGCTTAGCCCACATGTTAGGCGACACAGCCACAGGCTTCACGCCCAGCACCTGACCAGAGCCCAAAGTCGCCGCCTGAACAAGGTGAAAGGCAACTTTTCACTCCTAGCATGGGTCTAATTCGAATCACCTTATTCATTCACCTTTCTTGTTGAATGAGTCTGTATTTCAAGCCTACAAGACAATGGCAAGAATACAGATGCTAGACCCCGACGACCTTCAGAAGTATCATCTCCCTATTGGGCTGCTTGGTTTCATCAACCAGCTAGCCAATTTCTACGTCCTGCTCTCTTTCACATGCGCTCGTCGTCCGCTCTGGCCATGGCGTCCGATCCAGCACCAAGGCTACAGCACCTTCATTTGCTGCGTCGTCATGATTTTGGTCATCGGGTTCGACGCTGACAGCATCTCCCATCTCGACCACTGGGAACTGATAACCAGCGTCGTTGGAAATATGGTCCTTCTCATATCTTTCATCGGGATTGCGTTAGGTGGATGTCACAGCCAGACTTCCCAAGTAGCAGCAGCTGGGCCACAAGCAAACGCAGTCGAATCACCACAGTCCATCGGCCTCAACGAGCGTCGCGAGACTGGATATTCCCGGGACCTCGAGAGGTGTGATATAGTTCTGGATGACAAAGGCAACACTTTGGACATTTCGAAATCAGGATCGTCCGAGTCGGAGATTCTAGGAGTGCCAGAGAACCCTGCCAACCGAACGTCTACAAAGGACGTCGACCCTATGGCATCACTATCTACGTCAACGACCATTCGAGAGGAACCGACTGAACTTCCACCACCGCAGAAAGCACCTGACACCGATACAGGCGCCGCATTATACATGCTCATCTTCAATATGCCCGGGACTATCCTTGTCTTTGTCGGCCTTGTTGGCCACTTAGCTCGCGATCTTCCAGCAGACTGGCGCGATATCAGCCAGCTACGATCCATAGTTATCACATTCAGCATCTTCTTAGTGGGCACGGTGCTGTGCATTATCGCTTCAGCCCTTCGCGCAGTAATGCGGGAAGAAGAGGCAAGTGACGAGTTGGTACCAAAGAAGAGTCACACATGGAAGGACTCTGTTTTCCTCGGCAGCATTATTCTCAGTTTCTTCGTGGTTTCTTTCGACAAATGGCTACTGGCCGCTCTGACCGGTGATATTAATGGGGCCAAACACATCCTCAGCGGGGGATCCTTGCCTCTGGTTTATATGATTTTAACGAAATTGCCAGCGCTTGCTTTGTAGTTATTGAGCTAAGATAATGATTAACGATTATGTATACGACCTACGTCAAATTGCCCTCGTTGCCTATGTCTCGTATAGGAAAGCAGTAGTGTGCTCAAAGGTATTACAGGAAGGCTATAGATGAATTATCATCATGCCATCTAAACGGCATACCAAGCCATGGCTGACTAGATTGAGCTTAGGGTTGTCTGGGCTTGTACGGAACCATATCTATTCACTATGGTACGATTTCCTTCGTCCAACTCCAAACGATGTCCCGGAGCCTGAATATGGTAGATGCATAAAGAGGTCTAACAATTTTGGATAGATTGGAGTTCTGCAAATTACGTCAGAAAAAGACGATCCATTATGTTTGATGATGAGATTTTACCCAAGTCCTGTCACAGGGTCCCATCCTTTCGTCACATGAAACCCGTTGGTCCCACAGCCGGGATTCGATCCACTTACAATGTCGTGAAAGACCTCTAGATGTTCATACTATTATCGTCAGCGAATGTGGCTTACAGCACTATATTCTTGTTCGAGATACCCACAATAACGGGATGAATGAAACCAATAGTTGACATATTAGCTGCCAAGCGCTCTTCGTTGATCAACGTCAAGATAGACGCCCAAATCGGCACGGCGACAGATGTACCTCCAACCCTATCTGCTCTGCCCTCGTTGAATATTCTGTAGTTCTCTCCAATGGCAGACACATCGGGATAGCCTCTTCCAGCCTTATTGAAGCGAAGGCCAGGTTCCGATCCGATATTGCTATAGTTGTTTCCGCCCCCAATGTAGCCATCGAAGGGAAGTTGCGCTCGTCGAAGATAATCTCTAACATGGTCCTTCTGCCAGGGAGGTGTGGAAAACACATTGGAGAAGCCACCTCCTGAGGGGAACCATGTTGTCGCTAGCTCAACGTATTTCTGAGGCTCCTCGTTGTCTTGAAACAGCTGTGTGGCTCCGACTGAGAGGACATATGGACAGTTCGACATAGTTCGTGGAGTGAAAACTTCTCTGTCCGGTCCGAGACAGCCCAAATAAGGATCCGCGGATCTGCCACCAACGCCATGATCTCCTGATGACTCAACCACTGTCACGCCCTGCAGGCCGAGCTTGAGGATTTCGACACACTGTCGCTGCATATAGCTATATGGTAGATCATGCTCGACGCCGCTGTAGGAGATCGAAATCACATTTGTTGGTTTGTATGTGCCACACATGAGCTGTCCCTCGTATCCACCTGATTCGAGGTTCGGATATACTGGATCAGCGCACTCCGGCCGTTTGCAATTTCCTTTCTCGCCAAACGCTGAAAAGGAACAGTAACTGCCATCAATGGCGTCAAAGAAAGCTTGTGATCATCAGCTTCGTGTAAAAGGGTGAAGGTCGCTGCAGACATATTTTCTCACTGTTGAAGAAGCCCGTCCAGACCGTCGTGCGTGTCAGCATATCTTCTTGATACCATTCATCATCCGTTTGATACAGGACAGTCTTCTGTGGCCATACGAGTGGTATTCCTATTTGAAAATCGAGATCTGCCTCCTTGCCCGCTTCATCAATGTTGGTTGTCGGGCCTAAAGCACCGTTGATGGAACGCAGTTCTGGATGTGTGCCTTGGGGGATGTGTCTGAGAGCAGAGCTGAGTAAATAAGTCCCATGGCAGTTTGGCTGATGAGTGCGTACGGTGCTAAGAATCTAAAATACTTGTCCAGATCATCTTGGTGGTAGTGTTGACCAAGAGATTGAAAGATACCTAGTTCGTTGCCGGGAGTTGCTGTGGTCCCGTTTGGCATTTGATATTGTGCTGTGGTCCAGGTCCTAGCAGTAAGCCAAACCATATTGTTCTCAAGTTGGATCAAACTTGCCTCGAACACACTCAGGAGTGACCTCTAGGTCACAGCCGCCAGTAATTTGAAAGTCCTCTGGTTCGATTAGTTGGACATGGGTGATATCGATGTCAATATTTCTCCTCTCCCTCGCCCCTTTTCTCCTTTTTGCAAAGTTCAAAACTTTGTCATCATATCCAATGGAAATTAACTTGATTCCTGGCGTAATATAGTCAAGTTCGCTGCTTATATCATGTGGTAAATAGTATCTAGTGGCACGTAAGGAAAAAATCCAGCCACGCCAATACGAGGTTTTACGAACTCGGAGGTTGCAATATTCTCAATGCCACTTTCAGCGTGCTCCCATATGTGATACGTAGTATGTAATAACTCTTCAACCTCTTCAACTGCAGCATCGAATTGAATCCACTAAAGCACATCTCAGCTTTATTTGTCATACATGTGCAGAGCCATCCCACCTGTTTGTTTGCGGATTGAGACAGACGACTTGCTGCAACCCCAGCCGATATAAGCCAGTCTTGCACCGCTTCCACACTTGACTTAGGCGGCGCAAACATTTCAGTGACCTCCTCCAATGACATATGTTGGCCATAATGAGGCGAGTTAGGCATCGATCTGCTTGCTGTTTGAATTCTTAATCATGCCATCGTGACCAGGGCAGGTTGAATTACATCTTCATAAGCGCCTCACGGCCCTTTTCCACATTCTTCTGATTAAGGCCGATCCGCATCGGCACTTTCCCCTGGGGATGTGCGCGTTTCCCTCGAGTCCAGCCGCGGCTGTTACGAGGCTCCTGCCACTCATGGCGCACATGTGAAGCAGGGACATGCTTGCGTTTAGAGAGATTATCGTGCTTGACGCTGTCAACTTGATGTTTCCATAGCGGTCCTGCTACCGCCTCAATGACCAAGAGGATAAAAATAATTGCGAAACGTAAGAACTGCATGGGGACAACCAGGCTGTATTGCTATTCCTCTCTAGGACTCTCGCCGTAAAAAAAGTCAACTGCGAAAGACGTTACATTTAATAGAAAAGGAATTTGAAGATCAGAAAGAATGCGATACGATCGCTGAAAATAGCAAATCGCCCTGGTCCATGCTAGGAAGGATCTGCATTCCGGTACCAAGCCCGTGGACTCTGGTTGATGAGTGATAAATGAAGGGCTAGCAGTTGAATAGCCGGAGATTATTGAGGTGTTAATATCATATAGTGGTCATTTGCGCAGGCATTGCGGATCATGACATTCCGGATAAACGTAGCGTGAAAGTACCATAGCATTCATCCACTACCCGTAGATTATGATAAAGCGATGGTTCGAAAGATTTGTAAGTATATTTGGCTTGCCAGTTACGTCCAAGGATAGCTGAGTGAGTACTTTTGGTTAGAACCCCTTTGAATGAGCATCATACTATGAAATAGGAGATTTTTGTAGGTCATGAATATTGTATTCGTAGCACATGGTCGTAGTCTACGACTCAAGTGCAGAGTCTAGGTGTCAAAAGCAACAGCCAGAACGCCAGAAGAGGGTGATCCTCCCGCACACACCCTCATCACCTTTTGCATACATGATACATCAAGCCATTAGTTCGGCACCGTTCCGGATCACGCCCACGACAGCTCCGGTCTGTATAGCCTCGGCGCCACCACCGGCCACTCTATGCTCGATGTCTGCAAGGCCATCCAACCAAGTAATCATGACCTCTGGTTTCACCTCCAATTTGACAATCTCCTCTGACAGTGCAGTAATTATATCTGCCAAGGCAAGGCCTTGAGCCACCTTCAAAGTATTGATCGTCGACAAACACGAGGTGACATCGCTGGTACTGAGAAGGGTGTTGAGAATCTCTTGGATTGCAGCTGGCGGAGGTGCTGCAATGCAGTTGTAAATCGTCTCTGTGGTGATCATCTCTCGCACAATATCCTTCTCGGGTATCTTCGGTCCGTCTCGTGGCTGCAATGGTGTACCTATGAAGCAGGTTAGCTTTCGTAATTTGGATCTACATCTACGTGAATCTTACTGGAAGCATGACAAGCTTGTAACACATTCAGTGCCCTTCGCATATCGCCCTTACTCAGGCGCACGAGCGCATCCGTTGCCTCAGGCATAATTTTGACATTCTCCTCCTCAATGACCTTGTCAACCAAAACCCGGATGTCCTGTTCTTTGAGAGGGCTAAATCTGAAGCGCGTGCATCGTGACAGTAGGGCCGGTGATAATTTGTGTGAATAGTTCGCAATAATGCAGAATCGCGTGTTGGCTGTGTACTTCTCCATGATACGGCGCAGTGCCATCTGGGCAGTGCTCGTCATAGCATCGGCCTCGTCGAGGATGATCAATTTGTAGCCGGCCAAACTCCCAGAACCAGCAGTCCGTAGAGACTGGCCCATGGTGAAGATCTGCTTGGTGGAGGCGAAAGTCTTGATCTGTTCACGGACAACGTCGATGCCTCGGTCATCGGAGGCATTGAGCTCGAGCACCATCTGCCGTACATTCTCCGCGCCGTATATACGTCTCGCGAGGGCGAGGATCGTCGATGTCTTACCGGTGCCGGGAGGACCGTAAAGAAGCAAGTGAGGAAGGCGGTTGGAGTCGACAAATTTGTTGATGGTCGCGAGAATGTCCTGGTGGCCAGAGACGTCGGCGAGAGTGGCGGGGCGGTACTTTTCTACCCTGCAAACAGACATTAGACCTTTCAAAGTGCGACCGGATGGCCAAGAAGAATAGGTTGAAGTCAAAATCCGGCGCTCACCATGGAAGGCTGTCCTCGGCCTCAACCGGAAGATTCGCCTTGCTCTGCTTGCCTTTGGTGGTATTCCCGGAGGAGAAGGTGATGTCCTTGGACGGCGCCGGAGCGTCAATGTCCATCTCGTCCTCAAAGTCCGACATCGTGGCAGGGGCGGACAAATCTGAGACTGGAGTGATGTGAGCAGCTGTGATCAAGTCTAGGGGGAGCTCTCCAGAGACTTTCGGCCACCTTGTAAGTTGTGCTGCGTGTTGTCGCTACTATCGTGAAGCCGTTTCCTCCACTGAAACTACACGACGCGTCGCGTCAATCTGCACGCGGGGTGCAGGCAGACACGTGATCACCATTAATTGAGCGGGGCAAGGTTCACCTGAATTAAGTAAGCTTACTTATCTACCTTCCCAGGCACAGGTCCACGTTACCCCACAAACACCTGCACTCTTCGATTTCCCTTCACCAGCCTCGGCTCTGTCGATGTTCCTTGGTGGTTGAATCATGGAATGATGCGGTCCGCGATAACCTGCTTACTCCTTGACAACATGCTGAGCACGACGATTCCTAGCTAACGTCATGTTCTGCGCCGTACCTGCCGATCTTTTCCAGTCTTTGTTTCTCCGCCGGCGAGCTTCATCAGCATTAGGCGCTGCTTGCAGGACTTGGGCACATCACGTGGTTGTCCAAAGGCACATGTCGATACAATCCAAGCCGACAACGGCTATAATCTCTCTTCAGATGTTGATTTCGTGTCATATTCTTGATCTACAATATTTGCGGCCATTGCCGCTTCCCGTTCCACTCGCTTTGAGACTCAAGCGGCAAGTTGCAATCGTTTGCCCCTGTCCAGTCCCTGTGCCCGGAACCCTCGCAACCCTCTCAAGTAGCTCGTTGAAATTGAACCTGATGTCCCCACCCATTCCTGAGCCTGTCAAATGGCAAGAAGGTGCTGCGACGGTCTTCTACTAGACTCGGCGCTATTCGCTTCTTTACAGTCAAAGCATTTCTGAACCGGTTTTGAATATGGCGGTGCTCGATGACTTTCTTCGAAGAGCGCCGAATTCGGCTCAATGACATGGAGATTACACCAGAAAATTCTCACGTGGTTCCACGGAGAGTACTGGATTCAGACTGTCATGCAATCAAAAGCAATCGCTCAAGTCATTTCACGCTTTGACCAGGGAGGCTCATTGGTCATAGAAGCCGGAGGACATCGAGACTAGGCTCTGCCCGTCCGATCTCCTTGAAGACCTAACAATGTGCCGTTGGGATGATTGCAATACATCAGAGTCACTAGCCTCGAAGACACTCTGCACCTCAGCTTCCCCACATAGCCAAGAGGCCAGATGGTGGTGACTAGGCTGGCCCAGGAAGTTGCTGCGCTCTGGCTTCTCCAAAATCTCGGTTTATCACCCTACGATGTTTCCACCCTCCCCGCACTAGAGCCACGCGACCCCCAGGGTCCCACTACTTTGCTGGCTTTGTTATTGGTTTGTAATCTGGGAGTTTCTCCCACTGCCGAGATGGTGGACTCGACCCCATTCTGCAAGTGAGACGGCCCGAATGTCATCGATATATTTCTCCCGGTGTTTTGCCGGCCATTAAACTTGGGCTCTCTGTCGGCCACTTGGCGGCCACGATGGCGCCTTGGACATGACGGAGACCTCATCGTCACCTGCAGTGCTTGCCACACTGACGAGCATGTAGTTCCGGCTCCGTGGATCTGGTATAGCCGAGCGGGCACGAGTTTTTCTTCTAGGTACATCTGTCGTAGCTATATAGAGCTCATCTATAGTCATGCTTCAGGTGGAGGGAGACGGTTGTCACGGACATTTTCCTTTGTCGAGACTGACTATCAAAGCATGCTCGTCAAAATGCTGTCGTCTCTTTTGCCCGCTGCTGCTTGGGTGATTTTAATCACCCATGGTGTTAATGCCCAGAACAATGTCATCACAAGTGATACTTTCTTCTATGGCCAGTCCGAGCCGGTGTTTCCAACTCGTAAGGCTACAATACCAAGTACAAGATGCCGAACTGAATAAAGTTCTAGCGCAACAGCAAGACACGGGGGCGTGGGCGGATGCCATAGCAAAGGCAAACAGCTTGGTTGCTCAGATGACAATTGAAGAAAAGGTCTTGCTGAAAATTTGCGAATGATGTTGATCATCTACTCACACGAATCTATAGGTGAACTTGACTGGCGGTGTCACCTCTGATACCGGCTGCTCTGGTTTTATCCCCGCAATTCCCCGTCTGGGATTCCCCGGTCTATGTCTAGCTGATGCTGGCAACGGCGTCAGGGCCACCGACTACGTAAGCGCATGGCCATCTGGTATACATGTCGGTGCAGCCTGGAATCGTGATCTAGCACATCGGCGAGGTCATTTCATGGGCCAGGAAGCAAAGACGAAAGGTGTCAATGTTCTCCTGGGTCCTTTGGTAGGTCCTGTTGGCCGTGTTGTTCAAGGAGGACGTAATTGGGAAGGTGTGTCTTCAGTCACATTGAATTCCCCTTCCACTCGGTAGAGACGGTGCCTAAACTTTCTTGTAGGCTTCTCAGTCGACCCCTATCTTACAGGACGGCTTGTCTATGAGACTGTGAGTGCCACTCAGGATGCTGGTGTCATCACAAGCACGAAGCACTTCATTGCCCAAGAACAAGAATCGCATCGCTTGTCAAGCACGTCGCCTATCGTCACGGAGTCAGTATCCTCAAATCTTGATGACAAAACAATGCATGAACTATACCTTTGGTAAGTGACCTTGAAATTTGTTTTTCTCTATTGCTAATTGCCCGTCTTAGGGCCTTTTACGATGCTGTGCGTGCTGGTACTGGTAACGTCATGTGCTCTTTCAACAGACTCAACAACTCATATGCATGTCAAAACAGTAAGGCACTGAATGGTCTGTTGAAAGGCGAGCTAGGCTTTCAAGGATGGGTGGTATCTGATTGGGGTGCCCAGAAGTCTGGCGTCGCATCTGCTGTGGGGGGTCTTGATGCTGCCATGCCGAACTCTTCAGGAAAATGGGGTGCCAACCTTACCCTAGCCATATCCAATGGCACGGTTCAAGAATCTCAGCTCGATAACATGGCAACTAGGTATGTCAATATTTCTAGCTGCACCAGACTATGACTGACAGCTCAAAGAATAATTGCGTCATGGTATCAAATGAAGCAAGATCACCCCGACTTCCCTGCCCCTGGCTATGGCATGCCCTCTGACTTATCGGTACCGCATGTTGTGGTTGACGCACGTAATAAAAGTTCAAAACAAACTCTGTTGGATGGAGCTGTCGAGGGCCATGTGCTCGTCAAGAACACAAAGAACGCGTTGCCCCTGAAGTCGGCAGATATGAAGCTCATCTCTCTGTTTGGTTACTCCGCCAAAGCACCTAACAAGAACAATTTTGAACATCCTGGAACGGGTCTGTTCTTCTCCTCATGGGGCGTCGGTGTTCAATCCGCAAACATTACAGAAGTCAACTTGGGCTGGTTCGGCAATCTCAACATTGCATACTCTGATATCGCCATCAATGGGACGCTGATCTCCGGTGGCGGGTCGGGCGCGGCTGCTTGGAGTCTCATAAGTGCACCGTATGATGCACTCGTAGCTCGTGCACAGGAGGATGGAACAGCATTGTACTGGGACTTCGAAAGTGCCTCTCCTCTTGTCAACCCCACATCAAACGCTTGTCTTGTCTTTGGCAACACATGGGCATCCGAAGGCTACGATAGACCATCTGTCCGCGATGACTTCACTGACGCTTTAATCTTGGATGTGGCTGACCAGTGTGCAAATACTATTGTTGTTTTCCACAATGCTGGCACACGCCTGGTTGACCAGTTCATTGACCACCCCAACATCACCGCTGTAATATTTGCTCACCTTCCAGGTCAGGACAGCGGCCGCGCCTTAGTGTCCCTCCTATATGGCGATGAGAATTTCTCTGGCCGATTGCCTTACACGGTGGCACGCAATGAGACTGACTACGGAGCACTACTCAAGCCTGACGTGACAGTGTCAGGTCGTTATCAGCACTATCCCCAGTCAGACTTTTCAGAGGGTGTTTTTATTGACTATCGGCATTTCGACGCTCAGAATATCACACCTCGCTATGAATTTGGGTTCGGCCTAAGCTATACTACTTTCGACTACTCAAGTCTGATCGTCTCTAAGTTACAAATGCCATACAAGCCGTATCCTACAGGATCGATTGCACAAGGTGGTCAAACGGACCTATGGGACGAATTGGCGATTGTCTCCGCAGAGGTAACAAATACGGGCAGCGTGGCCGGAAAAGAGGTTGTCCAGCTATACCTAGGCATCCCAGGTGACGACACCCCTGCCAGACAGCTCCGCGGATTTGAGAAACCGTCTATCCAGCCTGGGGAGACTGTCACGGTTCAATTTCCTTTGACAAGGCGGGATTTGAGTGTGTGGGATGTGGTCGCACAAAAGTGGCAACTTCAAAAGGGGCAGTATAAGGTCTTTGTTGGAAGCAGCAGTAGAAACCTGCCCCTTGAGGGCTCTCTTGCTGTAGGCTGCAAAAACAAATCCCGCCGTTAGCAATGAAGATAGTCTCGTCAGTAATCAACGACTTCAAGGCTTGTCATCAATACCGAGAAGCTCTTTCATTTGGTCTCTATGACATGGCACAGTAGTGCTCGCAACTGCAACCCCGGCTTACTCCCTCTGATCTGAGTTCAAATAATAGCGAAATCGATTTCCTATCCCATTCTAATTATTATCACTAAGTTGTTCTCGAAGCCATCGTACAGGAACAGTTACAAGTAAGCTCGTATCAGTACTGAACCTGCTTTCCGTCGAGCCATTTGCCATCTTCCCAACCGATCATGGCTTGAGACTCCTCTCTCTTGAAGAAATGCTGCTCGTCTGGAACAACGACTCTCAAATACTCCTCGTCGGTAAAGACCTTTTACTCTATGTTAGCCGCTGTCAAGCATTGTTAATGAGAAGCCGGTCTTTTACCGCCAGCAAATCCTCCATACTCTTCACCTACAAGCTCGCTGCACCATCATATGGTGTCATTGATAGACCCATTGACGCGTCGATAAGTGAGTTGTTGAAGTGAAACTGCGAGTACTTGACGATCTTCGCTTTGACTATGGCCACCGACAGCCAGGCTTTCGGGTGCTCTTCTGACCAGCTGGAGAGAGAAAGTATTAGTGTCCACGCAACAGGACTACAATGATGGAACCACAGTTGAGCACTCACTATCTATGAAACTCCTCTGTCGTGATATCGTCACGCTTCCGGATGAGGAAGGAGATCTTGATTAACTTTTCTGTCGTCGACATTTTGAGATTCAATTATTCTGGGGTTGTTTGAGAAGATCTGTTCAGAAAGGTTTACTAATGGTGAGATGGTCATAGTGAATTCCTTCAATGATTGACAATCCCTTTTCTTTTATACAAAGATGAGGCCGACTTTGGTGCATCTACCTCTAAGTGTTTTTCAGTGACAGGTATAGCGGATGCGAACCAAATCCGCGCTGTTCAGACCCCTGTAGTCACAAATGCGAATGCGAGTCGCAATCATTGGCCCAGACAATCAATCAACGCCAGTGCAAAAAGCGTCACAAGCTGGAGCAGGCGGTCGCTTTCTCTTTGTTGAGTCAATGGGGCTCGATCAGCCCACTTCTAATTTCATGGTCAATTGGTCCGACGGCGTAGAATGCTGTCGCGGGCACGGAATGTGATTACTGAAGCGTCCTAACAAAGCCGTCAGGCCAACCGCGAAAGTCGGGTCTAATATAGCAAGCCGCCGCGGCTGTATCATCCATCATGCATTGCAGATACGGCAGATTAAAAGGATTCTATCCCCCCTAAAACTCCCCTTAAAGTACCTGGACTTTCTTGCACATAATCAATTTTACAAATCACACTACCCTTTATGGTCGACATTAGTCGATAGATAGCAGCTTAGACCACGATATTGAGTTAACTTCAGTCGAGCCTCATCATGCTCGAGGTTGCTACAGTGTCAGCGGATCTCAATAGTTAAATCATATCGAGGATATGGGAATATTGTATTTTATGCTAGGTAGAGAAGAATTTCGATCTATACCTTGACTATCTTGAATCCCACTTTTGACAGTCTCAAAGCCATAAGGAAAACGGTTGTCAAAACAAGAGTGAACCCCGAAAAGAGTTGAACTCCCAGGTATTTGCCTGTTGACTTGAGTAGTGCGCCACAGACTGGAGGGCCAATAAGTGACCCAAAGCCATTGAACACGGACGCCATGCCCATCCATGTTCCTAGGAGGCCAAGGTCTGGTATGATGGACGCTAGAACAACGGCGGGCAGTGAGATAATACCGCCCGAGGTGAAGCCATATGCTATTGCAAATGCCAGATCTTCAGCCATGTCATGAACCGCTATCCAAGTGAGAGTCGCAATTGCGACAAGAGCAGAAGCCATGCAGATCATGTTAGTCGGTCCAATTCTCCCAGCAATCAGAGACGGGATAATCCTTCCCGGAACAGATGCTGCGTTCGCAATAGCGACCAGATAATATGCAAGCTCTCGGCCTTGCATTCCGTGTGTGAGTGCATAGGGTTGGAGGTAGAAGAGAGGACCAAAAAAGCCGACGTAGCTGAAGAACATAGCCGTGAGATAGAAGAGGTAGGCTCTGTTCTGAAATGCAGCAAAGTCCACTAGAGAACGTCTTTTTTTCGGCTTGCCTCTCGGTCGCATCACGACCAGCGAAAACGAACAGGTGATGAAACAGATGAAGCCGAGGACGCGTGTAGCCCAAGGAAACCCGACTCTGGGTAGGAGACTCTGAAAGATCAGAGGGTAAATGGTCCCCCCTAGACTGCTTCCTGAAGTCACAATTCCCGTTGCTATCGCCCTTCGCTTGACAAAATACTGAGGTAGAAGGGCTAAAGACGGGATGAAGAGGCATCCGGTGCCTAAGCCAATGCAAAAGGCCTGAGCAAGCAAGATCTGCCAGTATGCAGTACACAGACTGGTCATCATGAAACCGAATGATGTCAAAGATATACCTACGATGACGAGTAACCGAAAGTAACCAGCATCGTACAATGGGCCAACTACAACTCCAATAAGCAGCAGGAGAAAAGATTGGACGGAGCCAATCCAGGATATTGCATCAGGAGACTGGCTCTCGAGGAGATCTTCCTCGTAGTATGTCTGAAAGCTCCCGTAGGAGTTCACAATGCCCCTACAAAGGATTAGTCTTAATATCATGTTGTTTCCTGTTCTATGCTGGTACTCACCAGGAGTTGAAGAAGAGAGCAAACGATCCAGCAACCTGTAGCCATGCGAGGAAACCGCCATCCACTCGTGGCTGGACAATGTCCTCGGAGGTCTCGACTACTAGCAACGACGCAGCAATTGGTTGACTGCCAATTGCTTGGTCGATGTCTTTGTCGCTCTGGCTTTCCGTCATGATGGGCAAAGTTTCTGCACACTGCACTAGCTCTAGTGACGGTGTGCCTTATTCAAGCATTTCACTCGCGCGCCGCCCTACGAAAGATCTCCCAAAGAAAACAGATCATAACCCATTGCAATGTTGACAACAAGAGTAAGTTTTTTTCGAGTAAACATATGTCCATGAGAGATCAATCCAGAAGACAGCGCATCTTCAATTGCGTCGGCTTCGGAATCGGCCTAGTGAGCCGAGCGCCGACCCGATCTCAGCGATCTGAGTGGAGCCCAGTTTCTTCAAACGATCAGCCAAGCCGGCCAAGCCGGCCAAGATGGCCAAGCTGTCCGGGCCGAAGCGTACAACGGGGTTGCAGATTTGACAGCCCTTCAATGACTTGGACGAAATTGTTATGATCTTCGATCTATGACCAGTTTCATTTCGAAGGGCATCTGTAGAAGTATTGCGATGCAACGAAATACTTGGAGTGCTAACGACATCATTCCTTGGGAGAAAAGCAGGCATGAAAGAAACAGTCGCTCTGCTGAATAGGAATACCAGCAATCAAGAATCTCGAAAAATTCGTCGCATTACCACTCTTTTAGCGAAGCGGCCTTACTAATAAAAGGCGAGAGCTTGCAGCCATGCATTTACCTCACCGATGGCAATCGCCGCCTTACCCAAGAGGCTCGATAATTCGAGCTTGAAGCGTGCAGCATAACAGCTTGAGAGGTCAGCCAACTCTATTATGGTGATGAACTTCTCGCAGATTCTGCTTCTTGTTCGCTCCGAGCGGACACTTATAGCACGAGACTTCCTTAGAGTTAGACCATAAGACTGAACGGTGAAGCGTAGATACTAGGTAACTCGGGCGGCCCAGCCTCTTACTAGATCGAGGGGTGTCAGCCATTATGTTGCAAATAGTCTCGGACGGGTTGTCAATAGCGCCGCTCTCGTTGGAGACAGTGAACCCGGATGGCCTGGAGTACGAGTGAGCAGGAGCAGGGTCACCGAGTTGCCCGAGACCGAGACGAGTGGCCACGTGCTTCAAAGCAGTGGCATGCAACGAGGAGCGTCGGGAACCGGCACCGGGCAGCGGTGCCCACGTTGTGCCCACGTTGTGGGTTGCTGGAAGCGGACGAAGCCAAGAAGAGGACAAGGAACCCGTTCGGCCGTCATCAGCGAGAACAAGCTTCCCAAGCTCGACAAGCTTTTGCGCCACGAGGAAGCGCGTCTCAACCTCAACGGCGCTATGAGGCTTGTCTGCTTGTTTGCATGTATCTTTTGAGTCTAGTCTAGTCTAGTCTCTTCAGATCGCCAGGGTCGGGTCGCGGTCTGCCTGGTGTTGCTGTTGCAGGTGGAGAATAAGAAAGACGGACCACCGTTCGTGTGTGGCGCTGCGCCAATGTCAAGAGCCAGAGCACCCCACGTGTTGCATCTGCAACCCCCCCAAACCTCCCCAATCTCGCAAACTCACCCAAGACGTTCCCTGCAAGAGTGCAGCAGCTTGCACCTGCACTGCGTCACCTTCCCAAGGCATCGCAGCGCCGCCTGCAGCTCCCTCAGCTCCTATTGATCTATTCCCATGTCGTTGACCGACGCAGCAGCCTGGCGATGCGTAATTTCATCTGCTCGCAATCTGTTTGGCTGCTCAGCATCAGCAGCCGGCCATCTCCACCCTGGCACTCGCTTCACCGCGCCATCATAGTATTGGGCCCCTTCCTTCCACGGACTCGTGCGCCGCTCATTGTTCTACCGCAAGCTCAAGCTCAAGCCCCCGTTCGGGATTGCACGGCGCAACTACTATGTAGAAGGGCTACCCGGCGGGGGGACTGTCAAACACAATGGCTACCGGATACGATGCGACACGGGCAAAGCTCACAAGCTCGCTCGAGGATTGACTGAGCCTCGGTGAAGTGGCAAGTGGCTACAGAGGATGTTGTGATCAGGCATGACATGACATACGTGTGCAAGAGACGGCGATTCTCTGCGTCATGCTTCTCATCCGCCCGCCAAGCCATGAAATGTTTCCAGAAGGGCGGCTTTGGAAACATTCACTCGCGCTTCTGCACCACAAGAAATGCGCCATGGGTAATCCCCGCAGGGGCAGCAGAGGTTGGGATTAAGACGGCCATTAATCCTGGATCCCTGGCCTGGCCTGGCCTGGCCTTGCCAAATGGCAAATGGCATGGCAGCGCATAGCAGCGCATAGCAGGGCATGTGGAGGGTGGTATTCTGCCGACGAACCAATCGTCCTCGTGCCATTACACGGGCAAGATGGGAATCCCTCGTGCCTCCGCAGTTCGACCGTGTGCACTGTCTGCGTGCCCCACCGTCCTTCTCTTCGAGACTGTCAACAGCTCTCTGCCTGTACTTGGTGGGAAACGTGCCTGGAGCCGGGCAGGATCGACGGGTATTTATCCTAGGTGCCCTCCCCGAGCTGTCGGGTTCAACCTCTGAATCTGGCATCCCGATTTCAAGTCAAGTCGAGAGCATTCGCCGCCAAGCCAAGGCAAGATGCGCGCGCAAGCTATCACCCTCCTGGCCGCTGCCGGGTCGGCACTCGCCCAGACTCAGTACACGGCCACCTCGACAAAGGACGTCTATGTCGCCCAGGCCACCGCAAAGAGCCTGAGCCCCACGAGCAATGTCAAGGGCAAGATGTTCGACCGCCTCGCAATCATCTGGCTCGAGAATACTGACTATGAGCTCGCTGCCGGAGACCGTATGGACCTCCCCCTTTGCCAATTGACTCTGTCTGAAGGCCCCAAGTATTAACTCTCGTCTATAGCGAATCTTGCCTGGCTGGCCACCAAGGGTATCACTCTCAGCAACCATTTCGCTGTGACGCACCCGTCCGAGCCGAACTACGTGGCTGCAATTGGTGGTGACTACTTTGGCATGAACAACGACAACTTCAACTTCATCGACGCCAATGTGTCGACCATCGTTGACCTGCTTGACGCCAAAGGCATCAGCTGGAGCGAGTACCAGGAGGACATGCCCTACAGCGGTTTCGAGGGCTTCGCCTGGGTAAATCAGCAGAACGGGGCCAACGACTACGTCCGCAAGCACAACCCGGCCATCATCTACGACAGTGTCGCCAAGAGCGACGACAGAATCGCCAAGACCAAGAACCTAACTATGTTCTGGAAGGACCTCGAAAACGAGACCTTGCCCCAGTGGATGTTCATCACCCCTAACATGAGTAAGCCGAGATATCAGTCGACGCATTGATCACTTTAAAGACTAACAGCGCATCAGCCTCTGATGGCCACGACACCTCTGTCACTGTGGCAGGTACCTGGACTCGCACCTTCCTCGAGCCCCTCCTGAATGATAAGCGCTTCATGAACAACACCCTCGTCCTGATCACTTTCGACGAGAACTCAACCTACGCCAAGCAGAACCGCATTCTCGGAATCCTCCTTGGAGACGCTGTCCCCGAGAAGTACGTCGGCACTACCGACTCCAACTTCTACAACCACTACTCCGAGATTGCCTCCGTCTGCGCCAACTGGGACCTCAAGACCCTAGGCCGCTGGGACGTCGGCGCCAATGTGTGGCAGGTCGTGGCCGAGAAGACCGGCGACGTCATCCGCCCCTGGAGCGGCGACATTCCTCTGGCCCAGATGTACTGGAACCAGAGCTACGACGGCGTTTTCAACAGCGCCGTCGTTAACGGCGAGTATCCCCGCCCCAACGCTTGCATCAAGCGCAGTGGCCGCTCTATTCTGCCTGCCATCGGCGCTCTGTGGAAGGGCAACAAGAACCCCAACTATTACGAGGACAAGATTGAGATCCCCGATGGTCTCCACCCTCCTGCACACTACGGCTTCAAGGGTTAAGGGGCGTAATAGCAGCCTCTTGTAGGGAATATGTAGATCTGGCATTAGTAATTGGATAGACCATCATACTTGTAAATACAAAACTACAAATTCTCCCAATAAATATGTATCATGGGTGACTAGGCATTTCAACAGTTTGGGCAAGCAAGACACGCCGTAACAGAAGCTAGGTCCGTTACAGTATTGTGCTCTGCAAATCAAGATCCTCAAGGTTGTCAAGCATATCTGGCAACTATTGGTATAAGCGCAGGCGAGGCAATTTTTTCTAAGCCAATCTCGAGCAACAAAGACGGTCCCACAACATATTGAACCCGGTCTCTTAGCACTCCAAGAGTAATAGCAGGAAAAGCCCGCAGTTCACTCTCACTTGATTAAGTCTCGCCAAGACCGATAGCGCCAACACGTTGCAGCTATAACATCTATACCTCTGCCGGGGTGATATTTGTTAATTCTGAGTGGGATTCGCGACTTTTCGGACAAGGGAGTTGCTACTTTTG
>NW_006921454.1:6952-106100 GCF_000392275.1 Phaeoacremonium minimum UCRPA7 | reverse complement strand
ATAAACAGAATCTTCGAAGCCTTAATGAGGTATTCTCAACTCTGGTTTTTCTGGTATATTCAACTCGCTAAATAACGTTTATTACCCTGGCGGAGGTGTAGTATCCTCGAAGTCGGAGATTCCGATGGCGCTAGTGGTCATGGCCGTTGGCCCAACCGGGATTCCGATGATAACGGCCAAGCACAACCTCCGCATTCGCGTACGGCAGGATGTAGTTGGCATTAATCGCCTCAAAGAAATTCATCTAAGATAGTGAGATGTCCTCCGAAAAGCGGATCCGTCCGGAAGACCTATCCCGAGACACATTATATCGTTTCAAGGTGATACTTGGTTGGTATCGCTGTCTCGGAATTCTGTCGTTCGTTGTATACTGGCAATTGCGCGTTGAGCATACTAATTGGGAGCTGTTCAGCGCAGCGGCACACCACGATATACATCAGATACGCTCTTTGAATATATTGCATAACTTACAACATGGGATCGGTTGGTGTGTTAACATGGCAAGATCGCGCCAGCGAGAAGCGCTCGCGGATATTAGCAGAGGTTCCTCAACACTTCGTTCACTCGTCACTGGCCTTTTCAACCACAGAGGCAGTCGATACCATGGACATTCCGACCTTCTCCAAAACCAACCCGGCCCGCGTTATCGACGTCCCGGATCGCCTCCTGAGCGCTAGCGAGCTTGCCATCACAGCACTCAAGGCAGAAGAGATCCCACCCGCAATCGCGGCTGGAAAGTATACTGCCGTCGAAGTCTTGGATGCCTTTACGCATCGTGCTGTTATTGCTCACCAACTCTTGCATTGCTGTCTGAGCTTTATGTATCCCGCAGCTCTAAAGCGTGCAAAGGAGCTTGACGAATCGTTTGCACGGACTAAAACCTTAGTTGGCCCTTTACATGGAGTGCCGCTTTCTGTCAAAGACCAGTGCCGTATCAAAGGCACAGAAACCACTTGTGGATACGTGGCTAATCTCGGCGTCTTTGACGAGGAAGATTGCTTGTTGGTGAGTATTTTGCAGAATGCAGGGGCAGTTCCGTTTGCAAAGACGACTTTGAGTGTTGGTTGCATGTGGGGTGAAAGCATCAACAAGTTAAGGCACCCCGATTGATTTGAAAAGACTCAAAGGCTAATCTTGAACAGCATTGTTGGTCGGGGGAGCAATCCTTTCAACAGGATCTTCACATGTGGAGGTTCAAGCGGAGGTGAGGGGGCATTGATAGGCTTCAGGGGTAGCCCTCTAGGAGTCGGTTCCGATTTGGGAGGCTCAATTCGGACTCCCTCGTCTTATAATGGCCTACACGGCTTACGGCCTTCCTCTTCTCGTATTCCATACTATCAAGTACTCAACAGTATGGAGGGGCAGGAGATTATTCCCTCTGTCGTCGGCCCTATGGCACGATCTACAGAATCGCTTCGTCTATTCGTCAAAACCGTCGTTGACGCAAAGCCGTGGCTGATCGATCCCAAGAGCCCTCCCATCCCATGGCGAGAAGACATGGCACAAGGTGTACTCAACCGTCCTCTTCGGATCGCCATTATGCACTGGGACGGGCACATCCTTCCCCAGCCTCCCATTCGGCGAGCGCTTCGAGACGCTGAAGAGAAGCTGCGCAAGGCAGGGCATGATGTCATTTCTATGTTCGATATGAATCAACCCCTGGCAGACAATATCGGATCTGAAGTATGCACAATGGATGCGGATTTAGATGTTCAAAAATCGCGGGATAGGTCAGGGGAGCCGAAGCTACCGGTCTTACCCCCACCAGAGAAGCAGCCAGAACCCATGAGTGTCCACGAAAGCTGGCAACTCGCAATGGATCGCATGAAATATCAGGCATTTGTGCTCAAGGAGTGGGCCAACACGGCCTCCAAAACTCATTCTGGGGAGCCGATTGATGTTTACTTAACCGCCGTGAATCCATCAGTAGCACACCTCCACGGCGAATTCGGTCGTGTAAGGTACAAAGGCTATTGTGCTACGGTCAATGTGCTAGACTTTACATCGTGCACACTACCAGTGCGATTTGCCGACAAGGACGACCTAGTAGACTTGAGTGATACAGTGGATGGATATGGAGAAGAGATTCCGGCTCCTCAATGTGATAGAGATCGATGGATCAGAGAGAATTATGCAAAGAACTTTGAGGAGTATCATGGTATGCCGGTTGTTTTGCAAGTCGTTGGAAAGAGGCTAGAGGAAGAGAAAGTGCTAGCTATATCACAAATTCTCGAGGGCCTATTGAAGACGATGTAAGTGTAGGAATTGGTATAATGGATATGTTTTAAGATCAAGTTACCTCACGTACGTCGCGCCATACTTGGTGCGCTTTGGCATAAGAGCATTCCGTAATCCCTTAGGTCTATGGATTGAATACCGAAGATGCCTCAAATATTGTAAGCTTTATAGCTTGTTCCTCTCTGTTGATAATTATTATCTACAGCATCTGTTGACAATTCCAGAACTTCTCTTAAATGATTATAGTTTCGGCTTGATGTCTCAATCCTCCTGCACTTCCGGTGAATTTCACATTCTCTCTCAAACGAAGCTCTTCCAGTCGAATGCCTGTTCCCATGCATACGCGACTCTATAAATAGTTGGTTCTTTATAAAACTTAGATACTATTTCCATGCCGACAGGAAGCTTTGGATGAGGGGCGGTATCAGATGGGAGAAAGCCAATCGGCATGGTAAGAGCAGGCATTCCAGTCTAGTAAGTCAGCCTAATTCTTCAGAATGACTGATTTCTAGGAAAGCACAACTCACTAGATTAAAGCCCGAAGTATTCAGTGAGAGTCCGACAGTATTGAGCATAAACTCGCGGATCGTAGAGTCTACGGGCGGGAGCTTAGGTGTTACCCTTGGAATAGTTGGGAGGATTAAAACGTCGTATTCATCTAGCAAAGCGTAGTACTCATCACGCAGTTTGCGAATGAGGTTGGTGGCTTTTCCATATGTTGATGGGCGTACGTTGTCCCATGCCCACTACAATACTGATATTTAGTCCTCTTCGGGTTTCGTCATCGTATAAGCACTTACCTTGCCGTTGATGAGTGTGTTGGCAATACTAGGCCACATCTTGTCGAATTTTTCCTGAGTTATCGGCAGCATCTTATCGGTCAAGTCATTCATGCAGTATACTCTTCTGCCGCTATTTTGCCCTACCAGAGAGCTGTAGTGCGAGAATCTGCCAGGAAACTTTGATAGATTAGTGATCGAACTAACACAACATACGAAGCCCGATTTGTGACTTACAGCCCATAATTCTGGTCCAAGCGTGTGCATTGGTACGCTCACTTCGTCCACAATGCAACCCAACTCCTCAAGAGCCTTAGCAGCCTTGACAACCAGCTCACTCACTCTCGGATCGTGCATTGGCTGATCGAGAGACTCCTTGAGTATACCAATCTTCATGCCCTTGACCCCTTGTTTCGCAAGGTTTACGTAGTCGGGAACATCCTCGGGATACGGGCAACCCGCCTGTTGCCGATCATCAATCCCGTCGGCTCCTGCGATAGCTTGAAGCAGAAGAGCGTTGTCGAGAACAGTCCTTGTCATGGGTCCGGTATGATCTACTATAGGTTCCAATGAAGCAATCGCAGTGTACGGTACTAGCCCAGTGGTAGGCTTTAGCCCAACAATACCATTCATGCTCGATGGAAGACGGATCGACCCGCCTTGATCGCCACCAATGCCTCCCCATGACGTTCCGTCAGCGATCAAGACGGCCGTACCAGAAGATGAACCTCCAGCAGAGAAGCCTTCCGCGTATACATTGTACATACGGCCAGTCGCAGCGGAGCAAGAAGCCCCCCAACACGACATGTTCTCACAGACAGCCTTTCCATGAATGATTCCACCAGCCTCGAGGACGCGCTTAACTACAGTCGCATCAGTGTTGGGAATATAGTCACTGAAAAGATCTGTTCCAATCAAGCAAGGCACCCCTTTCACGGCGATATTGTCCTAGTGCGGAGATTAGTAGTGTATTCGATTTTGGTGGTGACCATGACACTTGGTTCAAAACACGGTGCATTACCTTGAGATTGATCGTCTTTCCGGCTAACAATCCGTTCTGGCTCTGATCTGTAGTATCCTCTATGTGACACTTCCAAGCCCAAGCGTTCGATTTATTTGCTTCGCCTTCCGGTCTATGCACGTCTTTCCGTGGAAATCGCACTTCATCAACCTCCGGGACATAATCGTCCATTTGCTCTATTTTGTCCCATACTTCCCAGATGCCTGTAAGAAGTGACGTGAAATCTCCGAGATTTTGTGGCTTTGCTTTCAGACCAAGCGAGTCAAGCGTGGACACGACATCTTTCTCGGAAATGGGGTTACGGTCTGACACTGTGTCAGGAGCAAGTGTAGACGACATTCTGCTATGTGATGGCTAGAGAACCAAGAGTGGGTTGAGGCACCGGAGAGTCTCTTTTAAAGTAATTCTGAAGTCCTGGGTATATTTTGACTCTGAGACATTTGCCTTTTCCAAAAGACGGCTAGGACCGCGCAGCGGCCATTTTGCCTCAACATCGGCCGTCTCAATCAGATTCGGAGCGGAACTCTGGGCGGGCCGCTCTTATCTGGCCCCGCCAAGCGAAGCGAGCGCTAAGCCCGCAGGTAGTTGACGGCGCCGCCTTATCTTTGCTTGTATATAGATAAGTTCGCGACGATCGGCAATGCGAATGCCGGCCATTTATCATTGATCAGTCGTTAATCAGTCTGCAGGTCCACATCACGGTTGGTCTCGGAACCTCCGAATCATGCACATCATATTGATATGGTATCCCGACTCTCGGGTAGCGGAGATGGGTATAACTAGCAAGCTCGAGTCACTAGGGTTTCCAAGCAGACGTAGATCTCATAATCCTCATAATTCAAGTCTGAACTCTTGGTATTGGCACAGACAAAATGGGTGTTCTTCACGAGCTCCATCTCTTTTTCATTGGCGAGAAGCCTTCGAGTAAGGCTGAGCGCAACTTGCTCATGAAACTCGATACTTTCATCCTCTCGTTTATATGCTTGTCACAGTTCATCAACTATCTAGATAGGCAAAACTTGACTAACGCATATGTTTCTGGTATGAAAGAAGAGATCGGATTCGAAGGAGTAGATTTCAACGTGGCTCAGACCATCTTCAAGGGTAGGTCCATTATCAACAGCTAACAGGCTCCTGGCACATGTTAACCTGTGTAGCCGGGTATATTATTGGAGGAGTTCCTCAGTCTTTGATTGTCGGATCACATAGAGTACCTCTATCGTTCTGGTTTCCTTTTTGCGCAGTGTGCTGGTCACTACTTACACTCGGCAATGCTTGTGAGTAATGTTTGCCTGACTTGAATTTCGTTGTGAGGTTAACAATTGGCGAAGTTTGTCATCATGTGTGGCAAGTGCAAGTTATTCGTTTCTTCATGGCAATGTTTGAGGCAGTGTCATTTGCCGGAGCACATTATGTCCTTGGCTCTTGGTACAAGCCTTCTGAGCTCGGCAAAAGAGCATGTCTCCTCACTGCCTCCCAAAATGCTGGAGGCCTTTTTGCGGGAATCATGCAGGGGGCAATCTTTGAAACGATGAACGGCAAGGCCGGCTTGTCTGGATGGCGCGTGAGTACAATCCCCCTAATTTTCTTAGTCATGGTCACACACTTGACAATCACGCCGACGGTCATTACCATATGACATTGACGATAACTAATGTCGATTGCAGTGGTTGATGGTCATCAATTGCCTAATGAGTAAGTTTCTTAGCTTCATATAAGAGTTTCAGAACTAATAGAATCACAGGCGTTCCTGTTGTCACCCTTGGTTTCTTGACTTTCCCTGGACAACCGGCAGAGTGCAATCGATGGTATTTATCGAAGGAGGAGAAAGAGTTGGCAATAAGTCGTCTTCCACCGCATACACCGACGAAGTTGGATTGGGGTGTCTTCAAGAAAGTCTTTAGTGACTGGAGATTCTGGGCCTTCACACTACAATTCTGTTTCAACACCAACATGGAATGGGCCGGCTTGTACAGTATGTAATTTATAGTCCACCATCTGAGCTTCGTGTGCTAACTAATTTAGGCCCCATGACGTTGTGGATGAAATGGACTGGCCGATATACCACTCCTCAAGTCAATTACTATCCTCTTGGAACGACTGCAGTCACCATTGCATCGACATGCTTATTCGCTCTCTGGTCAGACTACACGAGGTCCCGATGGTGGGTCAACGTGGTGATGGCATTCTGTGCCGGGATCCCCTGTATAATGCTTCTTGTACCGTCATTGCCTACTGCTGGCAAATTCTTTGCCTGGTATATTGCTGGCATGGGATTCATCGGTCAGGCTGTCAACTTTTCATGGGCCAACGAAGCTTGCCGCAACGACGACCAGCTCCGATCTATCACCCTTTACGCCATGATGTATGGCTCTAACATCACAATTGCCTGGTTCAACATAGCGTTGTTTCCAGTGACCGATGTCCCAAACTTCACGAAAGGTTATTCGGCCTCTTTGGCCACTTGCATTCTCTCACCTCCAATTGCAATTTGGGTGAATTGGAGGTGCAAGCGTCGAGAACGTGAACTTGCCGAGCAAGTATTGTATGCTGACGGAGAGATCGAAACTATTCCTGCAGAGAAGACCTACTCCGGCGAAGACTCACATATGAATACTCCTGAGATCACGGATAGTGAGGGAAAGAAGGAGCCCAGCACTGTTTCCAAGTCCGTTTGAGGCCTTCCACGTCTGCATGATATCGGATGGTTTTTCAAGAAGGAAAAGGGGCCCTTACCAATTGAAACAGAATCCAAACGATGAAGCTTTCATACCTTTTGCTTCGTAATGAAAACGTACTTCTGGAGATTATATGGACTCTTTCACAATTAAGCATCTATTTAAAGTAGCGTTCTAATAAGCTATAAGATGCAATGAACCGCATCTTTCCTTACGCAAACCGGAAGATTGGGTGGTGACTCTTGAAGAGCAGCTGTCAGAAGAACTTGTTTGGCTGGTCACCCGGGAAATAGTGGCAAGTAATTTGTTTGGAGCAGATGCAACTTTATTCTTCTACATCTAACCATTGAAGCTGTGACTTTTGAGCAGTGTCAATTTAGCGCAAGTACTCGTTACAACACTGTATCTAACGCCGTGATTGTCCGCATATGTCTGAACTTTCTAGTGGACCTACAGCTGCTTCCAGTCGTTTTTCAGACTCCAGGCATATGCAACACGATATATATCCTGCTCGTGCCACCACTTGCCAATAACCTGCATGCTGACAGGCAATTTGGTTCCCGAACCTTTCAGGGGACCCTCTTCAATTGGAAGCATTCCAATCGGCATGGCCAACACTGGGTGACCAGACTGATCGAACGGTGCTGTATTTGCTGTGAGGCCTACTTGCTTCTGGATCTTTTCGAGCGGTTTGGCATCATATGGTGTGTGAGTATTGGCAATATACGGCAATGTAGGTGCTACAAGAACATCGTAATGCTTGAGCGCTGCATCATAATCGTCGCGAAGCTTCCGACTCGCATTTGTTGCTTTACCAAGAAGTCCCGGAAACTTAGCTAAAGCGTATGCGCCGTTAATGTAGATGTTTTTCGAGGAGACGTACGCATTGTCCCATTGCTCCTGTGAAATCTCTTGAAGCTTTTCATTAAGGTCCGTCATAACGTATCCTCTTCTTCCACAAACTAGATTACGTTTAGTCAAATAGCCCCCAAACTTACTAACAGCAGTCCAGATTGCGGCGCCTTGAGAGTGAATAGGGACAGAAACGTCCTCCACCGTAGCTCCAAGATCTCGGAGACCGTTGATAGCAGCCTCCACACACGCTCTTACACGAGGTTCGACTGATTGTTGGTTCAAAGCCTCTAGCAGGACTCCCACGCGGACACCAGTCAAGTCTGAAGGATTTTTGATAGCCTTCAAGTCGTCATAGTATTTTGGTACATTTTCTGGCCAGGGTGCGCCAAAAGACCGATCATCGATGTTATCATTGCCTGCAATAACTTGCAACATAATGGCGTTATCAAGGAGAGTCCGAGTCATGGGGCCGACATGGTCATTCGTAGGTTCGTTTGATCCACAAGCAGTAAAAGGTACAAGACCAAAGGTAGGTTTCATGCCATAAATACCACACCAAGCTGCTGGAACACGAATTGAACCACCTTGGTCAGCTCCCAAGGCCATGTCCACATCACCGTTGGCTACTAGTGCGCCGGAACCACTGGAACTCCCACCACTGCTATATCCTGGTGCATATGGATTGTGAACGGATCCAGTAGCTGCAGAACTGCTAGTTCCAGAATGGCACATGTTCTCACAGACGGCTTTGCCCTTGATGATGGCACCTGCTTCAAGGAGCCTAGTGACACACGTCGCATCCGTTTGCTGAAAATTGTTAAATCGGATTGACTTGCGCGTTAGTGAACTGAAAGGGTGTGATTCTCTTACAGGTATAAATCCTTTTATGAAATCCGTTCCGAGGAGCATGGGAACATCTTTGACAGCGATGTTGTCTTTCAAAGCGATGGTTTTGCCGTCGAGCATACCGCCGGGTTGTCTTTGTTTGTCTTCTATGTGACATTTCCATGCCCATGCATTAAGAACGTTTTCTGATGGGTCAGGAAATACCACGTTTTCCCTTGGATACTTGTCAGTGTCTACTGGGGGAATGTAGTCTGATCACCATTAGTTTCTAAGAAATATTGTAATCACATCGAGTTGCTATAGTCACCAGGCATATTCATTATGTCCTTCGCAGATTCATGGAAAACAGCCAAAAGCCTCTGATAATCGTCTTTTTCGTCATCTCTCAGAGCTACTCCAAGAGTTTGGCAAACCTCGTTCAGCACATCTATTGTCACTGGATTGCTTTTGTTTACGTCGAGTGAAAAAACAGACATGTTGAATTATTTAGTGACAAAGTTACTTTTGAATTTCGTCGATGCGTTTCAATTCAACCCGATCACATTCGTCTGCAGCATACTTGTCAGACAATTCAGCTCTTGTGGGGTCTACTCACAAAGAGACAACTCGTTACACCAGACCACAAAGATTCACGTTCGGGTCGAGGTATCCGACGGAGGTGCTCCGAAAGCCTAGCTTCAAGCTACCTGCAGAGCGTCTCCGCTACCGGCTGGCGGCGTTATCTAGGAGGATGGCCCCACTGGGTCGGGCAAGATACACCCACAGATAGCGGCAGTAGTGCTAGTCTACAGAGACGAGGCATTCAATATGAACGTCGGATGTCCGCCGATGGATTTCCCACTTGAACATGCCCAGATGCACCTAACATGTCGCCGTCCAGCCCACAGATCGCGGCGCCGGGACCTCCGAATCCGAGAAAACGCGGACGCACCGCATGTACGAGATGCAAGAATCGGAAACAGAAAGTAAGAATGTCGTAATATTCGTGTCTTTGATAGCGATCGGCTCATTCATAGCAGTGTGACGAACAGTGGCCGATCTGTTCGAATTGCAGGACGGCTGGAGTACAATGCGACAAGAAAGATATCGTCAATGATGGTCCTTCAGCTGCGTATGTTGCCTCTTGCAGTGTTTCATGCATAGAAATGTTGCTGAAACTGATCTAGCTACACCCAAGCTTTAGAGGATCGAGTAGCATACCTTGAAAACAGGTTGAATCAAATTAGTAAGGGACAGCAAGGCGATGAATCCAGAAATCCGAATCCTCGACCGGCAGGCAGCAATAATGCCCTCAGTGAAGTTGTCACGCTTATTCCACTGGGCAACTTGGGTGCTCCGGCATATGTTGGCTCATCCTCTGGCATGTCCCTAGCAGCAAATTTGCAGGAGCTCGTGCAATCTACTGTGTGGAACAAAGCTCTTCTCACCTCAAGTCTGCCAAATACAGAAAATCGACCGATTTCAGAGACAAGTGGGAAGGAAGCTCCCGGAGAAGATAGATCTGAGACTATTCCTGGAGTCCGCGCAATCACATTGGAAGAGCTGGTCGCCAATAGTGCAAAGGAACCACCAAGCGACATCTTGGGAACCCGCATCATCAACACTTACTTCACCCAACTTCATCCTCGATATCCATTTCTTGAGCATTCTGAGATATGGAAACTGCATTCACAACGCATAGAATTGAGCTCTACATTGCCTGCTGAGCTAACGAAAGCTCAGCGATTCAGTATCTTCAAACTCTACATGGTATACGCGATCGGGGCTACGCTACTTCAGTTGACCGAAAAGACTTCAACTCTTTCTTCAGAGGTAGGCCCATGTACAACTATTAACATCTTTCTGCTGTGTATTTCGTGTTAATTAGCATACAGAGCTTCTATATGACTGCCCTACAACATATCTCAGCGGCAAGAGAATCAAGGACCGTTCAGAATATTGAGGCGATGACTCTGCTGGTTATATACCACCTACGTTCGGTATCAAGCCATGGCATGTGGTATATGATTGGACTTGCGATGCGAACATGTGTCGATCTGGGAATGCATCGCAAGGGACATGAACATGGTCTTTCGCGCCCTGTCATCCAGAGACGCAGACTACTGTTTTGGTGCGTCTACGCTCTTGAGAGAACTATTGCAGTATCTCTTGGCCGGCCCGCGAGTATATCCGATAAACAGATTGATGTCGAGTTTCCGTCAGAGATTGTGGACGAAGACACTTCGTCATCATCTGGATCTGGTAATCGGATCCTACTTGCTATTCAGCTATTCAAGGTTCGCCAGATCGAGTCTCGAATCCATCAGTCAATATATCGTGTGGACAAGCCACTTGAATTGCTCCGTCCAAAGCTAGACCGGCTATACGAAAAATTAAAGACTTGGTGGATCTCGCTGCCCGAATCACACGAAATAAGCAATGCCGACATGAATTATCTGCAATTACACTACAATCGAGTCGTTCGTTTGCTTATTCAACCATTTCTATCCATTTTGCCTAGCTCTGACCCATATTATGGCCTTTGTCTTCGAGCAGCGGGTGATATCTGTCAAGTTCATAAGAGACTTCATCAGACCCCAGACTATGGCCACAGTTTCATCTCAGTTCAGACGGTGTTTGTGGCTGGCATAACATTGTTATACGGGTTGTGGACTCAGTCACAGGCGGTCTGGTCAGTAGCACTGGCTGACGACATACGCGCTTGCTCATTGGTACTTTTCGTCATGGGGGAGAGAGCCCCGTGGGTAAGGAAATTTCGCGACGCATTTGAGATGCTTGTCAATGCGGCTATGGAAAAATTGCAGAATGGTGACTCCCGACTGAGTGAAATGGCAGCCGCAGCGCAAGGTCAACCAAAGACAACTATCGAAAGCACCAGCGTTAATTTACAGTACGGCCCTGCGGCATCCACGAATGATTTTAATAGAGAATCAAGCATAGGTGGTAGAGTTATGAATGACCAAGATGATGCTTGGAGAATGGTCATAGAGTTGGCCAACTGGATCGATCAGGAAGAGGGATCCGCAGTCTGGATGCCGGATTTTGAGTTGCTTCAGAATTTGTCTGGGATTTGAGGATATGTGAGTTATTCTCTACATGCACAGCGGTGTGTCTTTAGGTGCGATATCTCTTCATAGCATACATTCTCTGAGCGATGTACAATTATAGCTCTGAGCATCTTTGACCATCTGTCATTGAACTTTAAGTTGTTACTAGACAGCCTTTGATCCCCAGGACATCTTTCATCGATCATCAAAAACTCGAGCGCGACCTATATACCGTTGATTGTTTGCTATTTGGCGAAGGCATTTCGATCGGCTGTCTGGCAGCCGACCATGGTGGGTCTAGGGTTTTCGGAAATCCAACGGTTGGCTCATGTCTTCCGGTACATGACATTTCTTCCGGCAAATATATACCGCACCTGGATACTAGTTTATTATAGTGTAGCCCAGTGACACACCATTTCGGCCAACCTCCGATGCCTCGGGGGTTCCGATATAATAGGGCAGCCCCGGAAAATATGTGACAACGGCCCGCTTATGCATGATCCCTTCAGTCATGCTAATGAAAATTAGTTGCCGACGTCCGAGACCAAGGATGCAGAAACATCGGAGGTCCTACTATACAATCTTCTAGCCCAGAGAGAAAGACCAACTTCGACCTGCTTCGTTTCAGCCCAGGAATTCCAAATGGAATGGGACCAGGTATTTTGAGAGTACAAGAAGTAGCCGAGTCACTTTGACAAGACGAAATCCGCCTAGTTGTAGATCGATGACACCTGCAATGGGCTCCCGAGACCGACAGGCGAAGGCTGAGAGAGCACTTCACGATCAGACCAACATCCTACCTAGATCTCAATTGATATTGGTCTTCGCAACACTGTCAGCGACCTTATTAATATGTTACCTTGACCAAAATGGTATCACGGTCGCCCTTCCAACCATTGCTAGCGATCTTCATGGCGAGGACACGGTTTCTTGGGCCGGCACAGCTTCATTAATTGCCAATACGACTTTTCAAATGCTCTATGGCCGTCTTTCCGACATTTTTGGTCGTAAGGCCGTTTACCTTGGAGCTGTCGCCCTTCTGATTGTGGCTGATCTGCTTTGTGGCTTGTCGCAAAATGCTCCTATGTTCTATGTTTTCCGCGGAGTTGCCGGTATTGGTGGAGGAGGCATCGCCAACCTGTCTATGATCATAGTTTCGGATATCGTGACTTTAGATCAGCGAGGCAAGTATCAGGGTATAATCGGCGCGATGGTTGGGTTAGGCAATATTGCAGGACCTTTCCTAGCGGCCGCATTCCTAGAAAAGACTACGTGGAGAGCCTTCTTCTATACTCTTGCTCCGATGGTAGCTATTGTATGGCTCACAGCCTTCTTCTTGCTTCCAACGAATCCTCCAACAACAGGCCTTCGTGATGGCCTAAATAAGATTGATTATGCAGGATCTTTAGCGTCATCTGTCGCTGTCATCTTCATTCTCATTCCTATCTCTGGAGGTGCGTTTTTCACGTCCGTCAACGATCTTCGATCTCCTTGTTTCATTTCCTAACATTGCTTGGCTACAAAAGGTGGCGCATATTTTCCTTGGGGCTCGCCTATGGTGATAGCCATGCTTGTAATCGGATGTTCCGCATTCGCCCTTTTCGTATTCGTAGAGTATAAACTCGCGAAACTCCCGATGATGCCGGGTAAGTCTGCAACAATTCATAGAGAATAATTCAATTTTGCTCATCATAGTCAGTACAATTGTTCAAAAATCCGGTTGTCACAGTGATGCTCATCCAAAGCTTCCTCTTCGGGGCTGTGTATCAGTCATATTTATATTATGTCCCGCTGTATCTTCAAAATGCCCATCAATTTCAACCATTAGTTTCAGCTGCTATTTGTGGGTCATTAGTGGCCGCCCAGACTGTGCTGTCTATTCTTTCGGGACAGTACATGTCTCGGCGGAAGAGGTATGGCGAGGTGTTGTGGTTGGGATTTGGCTCGTGGACACTGTAAGAGCAGGATCAGAACGGGAAATGATGGATAGAAAGCTAACGCTATATTTCTTCACAGCGGTTCCGGCCTAACTCTCATTTATGGAAAAGACACCAGTCCCGGCATCATAATCATACCTCTCATTCTCATAGGTATTGGAGTAGGATGCATCTTTCAGCCCACACTGGTCGCCTTGCAAGCACATACGCCTAAGTCAAGACGCGCCGTTGTTATTTCCAACCGCAATTTCTTCCGCAGCGCAGGTGGTGCTTGTGGGCTTGCTGCTTCCGCTGCAGTCTTGCAAGCGTCTCTGAGAGCCAATCTACCCTTAAAATATAGCTACCTGGCAGAAAAAACATACTCACTGCCCACCGACTTGCCTAGTCTCGACAAGGCAGCAGTTCTAGATGCGTACATGGCAGCCAGTAGGGCTGTATTTATTCTACAAATACCGCTCATTGGTCTCTGTCTTTTGGGTTCATTCTTTGTAAAAGATCGAGGACTTGAATACCCGGAAGACGCAGCCGCGGAAAAATCCGGATCATTTGGCGAGCTAGGCACAGAGAAGGGAGGTCAGGCTCAGGAGACAGTCATACGCGATACCAGCGGATCAAAGAGCATTGATAGGGCTGCCGATATGTCAGATACGGACATTGATATTCCCAACGTTATGCATGGAAAGCAAGCAACCACACAATGCCCAGCATATCGAACAAAATACTCAAGGGCCTAAAGTGTGTAGCACACTGCACAATTGAGAATTAAAAAGTTATATATTAATATGATTAAGCGGCTAATATAGCTGGTAGAATGCTCATTTCTGTGAAGACCCATAATATGCTAGTATAATCTGAAGCCCATGCCTGGCCGGTGAACCAAGTGCTCTTTTTGCCCTGAAGTTCATACAAGTTTCCGTAGAAGCCGTTAATGAGGTCGTCTTGTGAGACGCGCAACTCAATAGGGTTATGATCCGCGAATGCAACAAAATCGATTCTCTTAGTCGCAAAAGTGCCTGCAGTGTCCAGTTTTCTCAAACCGTCACGGATTAGGTCCTTCGCACTCTGTTTGCCCAGTGTAGGAGCCGCGACAACTTGACACTGGTATAGCCCCGGGGTGCCAGTAAAGTAATAGCGCCATAGAAAGCTGTCGCTTGACGTTGGTAAGTTGAAGCTTGAGGTGTCTGGGGAGGTATTGACAATTGTAAGTCCGTCGGGAAGATCTGAACCGCTGAAGATGGCAACGTAAGAGTTCATGTACTGCCATCTGGAAAACAGCTCCGTTTCTGATTTATCGAAGTCAAAGGGGTACATGTTGTCTTTGGTTGGCGGAATGGTGATGATCAACTTCTTTGCCTTGACGAGTTTCTCTCCGCTTGAGCTCTTGACAATGAGCTTGACTCCATTTTCGTCTCGATTCGAAAGCGCCACTTTGCTTGAGAGCAACGAATCTGCCGCAAGGTATTGGAGAGCAGCACCATAGAGTTGGCTGTTATTATGAGAGCTAGGGACGAAGAAAGAGCCTGAGAGGAGATTCTGGACATGAATGGCACCGAAGTCACGCATCACAAACGCTGTTGGTGCGTTTAAAATGTTGCCGGTGCCTTGTGTGAAAGTCCAAATGACAGGCATTGCGGCGCTTAGGTTGTACTTTCGTATAAAGTTACCAAATGTCATGGATAGGTCTTCCGGGATGGGCCCAGCCGCTAACTTTTCCAGTCCAGGGAAGATGTAGTCATTGTATTGAGCCGCAACTTGAGCATATGTACCTAGTGCGACCCCCAATGCTTCTTCATCTGGACTTGGGTAATTGGGTACCACCTCCCCGGTTGTGAAATCCGCATACACACTCTGCCAAGGTGGGTTTGTTGCAGGCTCGACGGAGACATTGAAGCGCGCGAAGAACTCTTTGTTACCAGGCAGATCGAGGTAGGCGAGGACACCATAGTCAATGGGGGTTTCGCTGATGGGATCAGAGTACGTGTTGACATGACCACCCTAAGCCAGACGAATTAGTGACTTGCGATTGTGAAGACGCTAGTGTGCGAATCACTGTCCCTTACCAGATGATCATCACGTTCTATCAGCGCGACTGTTTTGCCTTGGTCCTTGAGACGAACAGCTGCGTATGTTCCCGATGCCCCCCCACCAACGATTGCGACGTCCCTGGTGATTATATCTTCCGGTTTGAACTTGCTCTCGTCAATGGTGTGAGCATAACTGCTCATCACCAGAGCGAGGAAGGTGAGGCTACATGCGAGTCGAGCCATGCTTCACGAATTTGGCAGATGGATGAACAGCCGCCTCCAAAAGTTTGTGAGCAGAGACTTGGACGAAGTAGTGAAGGAGTCGGCGACTTGATCTTTAAGCCAAATTGAAGCTACCTGTTCTGCCATCAGGGCACTGGCTCCAGTATCTCTCGGATTCTAGCCTTCAATGATCGGACCTTTTTCAGCCCTGTTCGTCCTAAGGAGCCTATAAGTGGAGATCATCGTCTTAGAGGCCTAGAAACATGCAGGGTTTCGGCTGATGGAGTAGAAGGAGCATACGAATGCTTGGCAGGACCCAGACTACCGGTTCAGGCACGTTGCTCCCGTGCGTTCCGGCTCCGACTTTGATGCAAAACTCATGCACTTCTGGTCTTGCCAAACAGGCGAGCTTCATTATTTGTATGGATTTCCAACTCCTTTTTTTGCTTGAGCCTTGGAAACGCACTCATCAGATGTGATAGCAAGGTACGTAGCAGATTTTCCGGTACAGTGATTCAGAACATTGGAACAGTGCAAGCCCATGGAAATTAGACATAAGGATAAGCAATGCGGCGTGCTGACAGGAATAATACGCTAGTTACGCTACGTGATGACCCCGATGAGCCACACATATTACAAACACTGGGTTATCAAATGCTCTATTTATAATTAGGTAAGAGAAAAAGGGAGTGGACTTGTAGAGCGCGCATTACGGTCACGCAAATCTCTTGGATGAAGAAAGGCAGACAGAAATGACTAGAGCAGGAAAGACATGGTAATTAGCAAGTAGTTGAAGATGTTTTGATTAGGGGCCAGTTTCGCTGACGCTCACAGTGCGTCTTAAAAGAATAATTAGAGATAATCACAAATTTTGATATCCAATCAGAGAAGCGCCAGTGGTTTAGTGGTAAAATCCATCGTTGCCATCGATGGGCCCCGCGTTCGATTCGCGGCTGGCGCATCTTTTTGTATCCTGAACATTTCGCTGCGTCGTTCTCATTTTTGCCTTTTTTTGCTTTCCACAACTATCTATCACCAGTTTGGCAAGTCTTTAGCTTGTTTCTGATAACATTTCTGGATAATGACGTTACAGAATGGGAGTTATAGCACGCTGGGATGCAAGAGACTTGTAAGATACGACGTTCTCAGCGACGATTGTTAGTAGCACCCCTGGTATCTTTACTGTTCCTCCTTTCCTTACCTTTCCTTACCTTTCCTTACCTTTCCTTACCTTTCCTTACCTTTCCTTACCTTTCTCTCTCCTCATGCCCAAGAAGTATATTGGAGATATCCGCCGCGAAGCATCCACATCATTCCAGCAACATCGGTTCGGTGTAGTTGCTTGGTGTTGCCAGACTGATTGCAGCCAACAATCGGGCAGGCTGGCGACCGGCTGAGCAAAGCACAAGGCAGATTCCCTACGACACAATACACGATGGAAGATAAAGAAGGCGTTGCAACACCAAATCAGCACGCAAACTGCGCGGATCGTGCCGCCATGCAGCCGTGCAAGCGCCCGGCACTTGTTCTTTCGGCTTGCCATGCTCTCATTGGCCGGGCATCACCACACCTACATCTGCATATCGACGGCCGGCGATAGCCCCCACCCTCCACTTTGAGCCTCATGGGTGACGGTCAATGGTTGAAGAAGGACGCCTTGAGGTCCTCATACGCATGAGATGTATTCGTGCCGACAGCTGAATTGCTGTTGAGATGTCAGCGGTTGCATAGCCTTCCAGATCGGCCGCCCCCATCGATCCCAGACTTAGACCACCTTTCTCGAGTCCTACGCACACTTCAATGCCCCCCTTGATCTTCGCTTGTCCAAGCTGTGGATTTCCTTGTAATTGATCAGATGGATGCATTATAAACGCTGTTCAAAGCACGCTTCTGCAGAAGCAGCGGCTACCTACGTAAACATCAGCCAATGTCGTATTCCCTGCCGCAGCACTGCAGAGTTAAGAAATAGACGCGGTATCTGTCTTGTCTTGTTTAAAGAGACGTATGCTTGGTCGCCTTAGCTTGGCTAGTCATTTCAAGTCTACCTACATATTGTGCTGAAATCGAGCAGTGTCTACTCTGACAATGATCCAATAAAATCATACAGCTGTAGGCTGGTTTGTTGGGTTGTTGGTCACCTCAAAGTGACCGGCAGGACAGGATCGGGCTACATGTTGAAACTGACCACTTGGAACTTGCCTTATGCTCGTACAAATAGCCTTGCAACAGGTCACTGAAACATATAAAGGACGGCGTCTCGGTCATGTTTGGACCAGGACTCTTAGTCCAACTGCCAGATACCTTAACTCAACAAGGCTCCATTTCTAGACCGTATTCATGCCTAAAAACGGCAAGACTTTACTATCAACTACAAGTCAAAATTTGCTCTTTGCATCAATAGTTGAATCAGATATCATTGCCATTGCCATTGACCTCCTTCCACTCAAGCCTCACTCATGCCTCCTATCTGGGACCCAAAGGACATCTTCGCCCTTCAGCCAGATGAGCAGTCCGGATGGCAATGTGTCGGGACGATTGCTTCGGCCAACTGTGGCACTACAGAGCGATGCCAACGATTGATTCCCATTGCAGAAATCAACAAGGCTGAGAAGCTTGTCCTCGAGATGTCGAATCAAATACCCGACCAGGTTGAACACAACATTCTACTGCACCTCGCACGAGCTTGTCTCTGCGTCGACATCCCAGAGCCCCATCGAGGAACCCAAGAAGCCCACGTCATCTACAAGTGGACAGGAATGATGTCTCAAGAGGCTGAGGCATTTCGTGCCCAACAACACCTTGGGAAGAAAGCCGACACGATGCCATCGCACTTGGACACTTTCCCAACTCCTAAAGCGTTCGCTTTTTTAAATGAAGAGGAGCACAAGCCGGAGCTTGAGATAATCGCGCCAATACCTATTTCCATTACCACTAGGCCACCATTTCCCTCTCTGATATTTGGCTCATCCGGCAACATCTTGAGTCCCAGTATCAGGATGAGACGATGCGCAAGAGACAACAGCCCAACATCAGCGCTGACCATTGTTCCACCGTTTACCTTCACTCCTGTTTCAGGAAATTCATTGCCTCCGAGTCCACCAGACAGCGCCACATCTACTCTTCCCTTCTCTTCTGCTTCTACAGGATCACCGGTTGCGAATTTCAATGCAACAGAGACATTAGCCCCTCTACCCACCTCCACAACCATAGAAACAAGCTGCAGCCGCATATGGACACCGCGTCGGGCTTTCACAGAGAGTGATCAATCATCGAGTACATCACAACAAGAACAGCTGACGCACGCCTCTATCCTCGCAAATTCTTCTTTGATGCAACTAGAGGAGTACAACCGTCTTCTTCAAGAGACTCATGCGCGGCACGTGGCTCTCCTTAAGCAAGTCACCGAGCTACACCAGCAACTCTCTGGCGTTCGGCAGCTCCAGCTAGATCTCAGCTCAGGTCTAGCGCAACTGATTCCTGGAAAGACAAGTTGATACCAAGCGTACCCCCTTGACACTGGGAAACTAAGAACTGTTGCCACTTTCGTGGATAAAGCTACGGCGCAGATGCCACACGCAGTTGCTGCTTCGAGTTAGGTTGAACCCCAAATGAGATCTTTGATAGGCCGGTCGTTTGTCGAACGAAAACCCCAAGACTCGATATGTAATATTATCTACTTCTTCTTTTGTGTACGAAGATCTTGGATGAAACTAGGACAGTCGAAGCTTAAATACATTCGTTCGGGTGCTTGACTTCTACAGTGTCACATTTTAGCATACAATCACAGAGCTATGATTTTTTTAAACGCTGTCATGATCCCCTTTTTAGCTTGTCTATCCTTACAAGTACTATGACTACAAATTATCGTATCGTTAGACGAAGGTGCTTCCGATGATGCGGTAGGTCATGCCAGTCGTGAGAGTAAGAGAACGAAAAAAAATAATGCGAGTTATAGACGTGGTCTATGTTCCTCAGGGAGATAGTCATGACCAGCCACAGACTCCGCAACACCACATTTGAGGACAACTTCCATCTTAATATTGGACTTGATGTCCACTGTCCGGCCTCCTTATGTAACCGCTCCTCCATGCTAATACGTAATCCCAGCACCACTTTTGCATCTGCTCGCAGCCTGGTACCCTTGTCCCAGGGACTTGGGCGTTGACAACGAGGAGACGATGATGTCCACCGACCTATGTACCGGGAAATCCTTGAAGAAAGGTTTGAGAATGTTCAGGCTTCGTGATGATGTTCTATCATACATGTCTGTACAGCTATGTTCCATTTAGTTAAGCCCAAGCTGTATGTTGTGACTTGCGAGTAGAGCCAAATGGTTTTGGATCAACAAATCAGTATGGGCTCATTTGTTGCTGTTGAATGGGTCTGGTCGCATTCATGATCTGTGTCGTGACTTGTACCATGCCGGACAAGTTCTTGAGGATATGATCACCGGGTGTCTGGCTGTTAATGCGAAGGAAGAGATGCTCAAGGCGTGCCTTCAAGACTCCCATAATCTTAGGTGTCACTTCGCGGGTTTGGCCATCCTGATCAAGGTTAGTTGGTTGTGGACAGAATTGGAGACGAGTGTACATACCAGAGACGGAAGTGCATTAGATATAGTAATGAGCACCGCTTCGATCCATGCCAGCTTTTCGTGCAACTTACCGCTCTCAAGCTCATTGGAAATCGTCGCGGCGATGCTCAGGACTAGTAGTGGGTTCAAGTTTGGGATGAAGGTTGGTCGGTACTTGTGGAGTACCGCATCCCAGATCTCTGCCTCTTGCTTGGTGGCATGTAGCCACTTGATCATCGCCTCATCGTAGGCCTCATTCTCCATGAGATTGCTGATGGTGTGAATAATCTGTTCCGTCTCAAGCCGTCCCCGATTCTCCTTCGTTGTGGGCTGGAAGACCATCTGCTGGTTGTTGTGCTCACTGTGAGTGGACTGGTGAGTCTGTTGCGAGAGATGGCTTGGGGGCGCAATTGGTTGCAACGCGGCAGCGTGCGTATGTATTGGGCTGTTGTAAGCACCACTGGCTTGGCCTTGACTTCCATGACCCTGGCTTCCATGGCCAAGACTTGGGACCGGAGCTTGTTGCTGCTGGACTTGCATCGCCTGGGTCTGGAATTTGATGAACTCGCCTTGGAATTGGCTCTGGGCAGCCGCCATCGTCGAAACAGTATCGGAGAGACGCGCTGTCAAGGTGACGAGCTGATCAATCTTGCCCATGTCAGCTGCTCGGAGCTGTTCGAGCCGGGCAATCTGCTCGCTGGCTTGTCGACGAACGTCATTACCGACTCGCTGAGCAGCCTGAGTGGCGATGTTAGTGAACTTGGGGATGATCTTGTCGTCGAGAACCTCGTAGATCTGCTCCTCGACATGGCGAGTAAGAGAGTGCACCATCTTATCCGTTGTGCTCTTCAGAAGCTCGGGTTTCTGCAACGCCTGGGTGACTGCATTGGGCACCACTTTCTGCAGCTCTTTCTGGACAGACTGCGATACAGAGCTGTTCAATCTGGCACCAAGCTGGTCAGAGATTGACTTGCTGACCACATCGCGCACCATGGGTGTGACGGAAGCTTCAAACTCTTCGTGAATGATCTTCGTCAGGACACGTTGAGTGTTGCCATTGAGAACTTCGGAAACCATCTCGAGTAAGTTTCCTTGGTGGCTGCTGAAGCGCTCGTCACGAAGACGCATGTCATCGTCAACACGTCGGCGGAGATTCTCCATTTCGTTTCTGACGGTATGGCCGAGAGCGCTAGTGATTCGGCTCTCCATAGCGTTGATGCGAGAATCAATGGCCTCGGAGGAGATTGTTGTAGCCTGAGAAGTCTGAGTGGCGGAAAGTGTGACCCTGTCGGCTTTCTGGGTGAAAGCAGCAGGTGTTGCACGAGGAGAGTTGCTGCTGCCATTTGAAAGGCCGTTATCGCGCTCAGCTTGTGCAGCGGCGGCGGCGGCTCGTTCTGCTGCCGCCTTCTTCTTCCTGCTCTTCTTCTCGGTCTTTTCTGCGGGAGGAGCGACGGGATGGTGAGAGGTTGCCTCATCTTCTTTGATTTCCTTTTGCTTAGCAGAAGTAACAAGTTCAGTAGTTTTACGAGACGGTGCATCTTCTTGGGATGATGTGGCAGCAGCAGCAGTGATAGACTCTTTGCTGCGAACGGCAAGCCGGATCTGGTTGGGTTGTGGCTCTTCAAGTCCATGAGACTCAGAGGACTGAGCGGCTGGCGGCGTCTTAAGCTTGGTGATCTTTACGACACCTTCGTCGACAGCATCAACAGGCGCCATGACCTTGTTGTCCTTGGTCCAGCCCAGTTCGGCCTGCTTGATCATCAAGCACGCCACGCCCTTCGAGTGCATTGCGTACAGCTCAAACAGGGTGGGTTCATCGCTGTCGCTAGCAGACGACGGGTTCTGAAGGAGCTGAAGGCTGCGCAAGGTTCCCTTATTGGCAAAAGAATACTCTCGCATACCACTAATAACGGCAGTAGACTCTGGCTGGGGAATCGAAGAGTCCTGTGCAACAAGCCTCTGAATGTAATCCACCTGCGACTGGTTCTTCAGCGTGTACTTGGGCGCTGATAGATGGAGGAAGTAGATTGAGTTCCGGGTAGGGTGGCCAACAACAATCATGCCCGAAGGAGGGTGGTACATGACGCTGCAAACAGCATCTGACTCCTTGCTGTGGGGAAGATTAAACTCTTGGACAGGTTTACCAAGGGCGAGATCCCACAACTGCAATGTGTGATTCTGCTTCATGCCGACAATCATATATCGAAGGGCACCGCGCTTCTGGTACGGCCGGAGCTTATCCAGCAGTAGAACGGATGTCGGCCAGGCCTTCTCGCCTTCAGGTGTTGTCGTGAGCGTCATAAGGGGTTCCTTAACCTCAAGTGACGTCTCAGCCGGCATGGGGTTGCGTGGATCAGATCCCTCCTTGACAGCGGTGAGGTCACGGACGTCCCAGAACTTGACCCTACCGGACTTGTCAAGAGACACGACCATTGTATCATCTTGGCTGAATGTGAAGTCTTTGCCTGCCTTGCCCGTGTTGATCTTGAGTGAGCATTCCTTAGCAAGCCTATCAGTATCTACAAGACGGTCATGCCCAGGCTTGATGAGGCCGTTCTGCAGGATAAATGATGGCCAGATAATGTTGATGGCCTTGCCACGACCAACGGCAAAGTAGTTAGGATGGTTGGTGGACGCGCGAGCCCTCGTCTTAAGAACGCCGCCCGGAGCATCACCCTCCTGGGAAGTAATGGGAGGTAGGGCGAAGCCGTACTGCTCTGGGTTGGCATCCTCGAGGTGGTCTCGGTCTCCATCCTTGATCTGCACCCAGTAGACAGTACCGCTAATGCCAGTTCCAATGATCGCCTCCTTGTGGGCCGCGTTGTGGTCTGCAGGCGTAGAAGAGATAGCTAGGTTGAAGATACGATCCTTCGTGTCGGTAAAGAGCTTCGCATCATGGCCATCATCCTGCCTGATAACTCGCAGGCCACCAGCCTTGGACATACCGTAGGCCATGTAGTTTTCAGAAGCTGCCACGAGATTGCGATCAATTTGATCGAATTCCTTCTTCAATCGTGCAATGTCGAGAATAGAATCGTCGCGGAAGACGGGCCGGGTCTCATTGGCGCCATCCTGGATGGCGATGGAGATCCAGGGCTTCATGGGGAAGTTGAAAACCTTAACAGGGTTGGTCGTCTCTTCAATGACAACAATCTCATCTGCATCAGCGCTTTCCCAGCTGTCTACCACAGGGCCCTGAGCGGCCTCATCGACAATGTCCTTGACAGCTTGGGCGACTTCAGGTCGAAGAGTAGCCTCAAGAAGGCCCTCGTTTTCCTCTTTCTCAAGCTGACTCTTAATATCTTGAGCAGCAAGGGCAGCGGACTTGACGAATTCGCTGTCGTCTTCAGCATCCATCATAGCTTCGAGTTCCTTGGCAATCCTTGCCTGAGCCTGCTCCTCCTCGGCGCGAGCGACTGCCTCCCGGGCCTCTCTGTCAGCAGTACGGGCAAGATCACCGACAGCATTTGCAACAGTCTCCTTGCCTTTGTGTGTCGCCTCATAGCTCGAGAAAGATTCCGAGGGCTCTGGGGTATGACCGACAACTCTGTGGTCCTGGCCAGGGGTTTCAGTCTTCCGACGGACGTGGTCTGGGCTATCTAGAGGGCTGCGAGTGCTTCCAAGCCTCTTGTGATCAAAATTTGCCTGTGCAGAGCCAGGCTTCTTCAAAATTTGAAACGGGGCAGCGGGCGAGCCTGAGGCGCCAGGTGTAGATGTCTTTGGTGTCCGATTCGAGGGCGACGGGACAGTGGGGATGTCCTCGAAGGGGTTGCTGTAAGAGAACAAACTGGCCTTAGATGGAGTGTCATCCCGAGTAGAACGAGCAACTGAGTCAAATTTCAGCTGCGGCGACCCTGATGCCTTGGACTCGAAGTCAAATGAGCTAGTTGGCACATCAGGCACGGCGGGAGCCGCCTCGCCGATATCGTGTGTGGACTCGGCCAAGGCTCGCTCGAGGGACGGAAAATCTCTCGCATGCTCGTGGGCAGACTCGCTCGTCGACTGCGGGGTCAAGTTGATTGACTTGGTCTCGTTGGACAGTGGCGCATCACTCTGGCTCGGCTTTGGTCGATTCAGAAGATTGAGAAGATACTGCTGAGTGTTCTCAGTCGGGCCGGTGCCCCAGTTGGACGTAGATGCCTGTGGAGGCTGTGGTTGGTGCGGTTGAGACTGCGGCTGGGCAGGCTCGGCCTTGACGACCTCGTCGTGCAGCTTGCCTTTCATAAGAGCCGCAAGCAAGCCGGAGGGGTCGGCCGCTGCCGGGGCAGGGTGATGGAGAAGATTGGACGACACTGGGCCTGAAGCCTGTCTGAGGAATTGCTGAGGAGGAAACGAGGGTTCTTGAGGAGTGGCTGAGGACTGGGACAAGTTGGACTGATTGCTCTGGTTGTACTTGAGAAGGTTCAGGAGGTTCGCAGTGCGGTCGTCATTGCCGCGAGCGCCGGACATGCCAGGAGGATACGCAGAGTTGAACATTCCGCCGACGGGGGGAGTTGGGGCGGCGGGTGGGAAGTCGAAGGACTCCTCCATCTGTGGAGAGTCGGCGGGACTCTGGTTGTAGTATGCCTGGCTGGCTTGGTGATATGGATTGAAATGTGACATCAGGTCTGAAGCTTGCTGGGAGGTAGGGGAGTCTTGATTGCCGGGCTGGCGACGCAGCTGGGCCAAGAGTGACTCAAGGCCGCCGTTGTTGTCCATGTCGCCGCCCGAGCTTCCTCCACCCGGCATGCCGTAGCTTGCCATGGAGGAATCAACGGCGGATGGACGAGTAGTCCCAGGTCAGCCCGTCGCGGGTCGCCGTGTTAAGATAGCTCTCCGCAGTGATTCGACTTGATGGGACAATCGGGGGATGCAAAGGGGGTAATAAGTGGCAGGTAATAAACGGAGAGGTAGAAAGATGGATGTGTGTCCGAGCTACCTCACCACAGCTTCAAATCGGGCGGTGTCTCCAACGAGCTGGTGGTACCCAATCTTTGCTTAGCTAACCGCACAGCTGTAGGAGAGATACCGACCGCAAGAAGCAGGAGATGATTCAGAGGATCGGTAGGTTGATTGGAAGGCGAAGGAGAGGGAGAAGGTAGGTAGGTAGGTAGTACGGTGAGAGGTTGAGGTCGAGGTGAGGTTCAATGACGGCGTCGTCCGTCCGTCGTCGTCGTCGTCAAACAAACCAGATCGGACAGAAAATTAATTTGGTGCCAGCCCAACCATGCATCACTGCCCACGCTGCGCAAACTGAATGGCTGGCTAACATTAGTGTGTTACTAGCTAGGTGTAGTAGGAAGGCTGGAAGGCTGGCTGGGTAGCTCCGTCCACTAAAATCATCGGCTTTACCGTCTGTGCGTCATGTCCAGGTGCTGCTCCTAGGTAGTGGGGTTTTTTTTTGGGCAGGAGCAGGTTGGTTACATAATCTTTCTCGAGGATCGAGTCCAGATTGTTGGTGATGCTCTCGCTCGCCGATCGCGACCGGGCTCCTGTCACAACTCAACGTTCCCGGCACGAGACCTCTGCCGCGATCAAGGTCCATCTGTTCTCACTGGACCTTTCGACTGCCTTCTCAGTCTTGATTCTTCTCTAACCAAGCTTGGCCTCAAATCTTATAGCTGCCTGTCAGTGCGCACCCGATACGGCCCTGCCTTGTCCTCCAGAGCCACTGCACCTCAACCATCGTTGGACCTCGACGAACAGTCCCATTGTTTCGGCGGTTGGGCCGACTAGGAAACTTCTTTGTCTCGACGACTTCTTGTCACTCGCTATCACGATGTTCTGCCTCAGGAGGTAGGTGCTGCTATGGTCCCCCTGACTAATTTTCTCGCGAGTGGTTTCGCTGACGCAATGTCGTAGCTGGCTGCCGCTCCTCTTCATCCCCACCAACGCCTCTCCCGCCTTCATCTTCCTCTTCTTCGTCTGCACATACTTTCTCAACCGGCCCTGCGTCTACTGTTCCTTCTTGCTGCTCATCCTCTTCCTCACCTCCTGCAACTGGTCCGACCGGTGCTTCTTCGACTTCAGCAGCAACTGGTTCCTGCCGCGGCCCTCCGTCTCCTATTTCCCCGAGCTCCTGGTCAATGGCTCCATGAGCGTTACGGGCGGTAACTTCACTGCGGCCGTGGCGAAGGAGGTGCTAAATACCACCGTGGACGTTCTTGTCGGCGCCACGGCCGATCCCCTGTCTCGTGCGAAGGCCGAGTGGACGGGACTGGGTATGGAGTGGCTTAGGAGTCTACTGGGCCGCAGAGAATGGCGGATCGACTGTTTGGACATCTATGTACGTTTATGAGAGATGAGTCACGGGATATGAGGCTAGACGAGGCGCTGTTTGACACAGAGGCATCATGCCTGGAATTAACGTCCAGATCGAGGATGAAACTTCCTCGACAAAAGGGGCTTGCGCTTAGGGTGTGTGGCCAGTATGATAGGATATATACGGCAGGGTGGACTTGTGCATTGTTTGGCGTTGGCGGTTTGGACATGTGCTTGCAATAGGCGAGCATGGCATTTGCGACAGGGACGTGATGAGAGTGTGGATTCTCCTCCCTCGATGCCACGTCGCTCTCATGATTTGCAGATTGTCTATGTCAATATATATATATGTATGCCACTCCCTAGGCTCTACGCCATCATAATCCCCAGACGACTTTCAGCAAGTAGGTTTAGATACCGAGGTCCACAAGGGAAACTCATCTATGATTATAACTTCGAGCTCCCTGATCCCGTACTAGTTGCCCACTGTTCATCCCATGGGACTTTATACTCCATGAATTCAGGCTTAGTCGGCACATGTACCTTGTGGTGCTCGCACGTAGCATATACTGTCCGTCCATCCTCGCTCGTCATCCAGCCCTTGATGAAGGCCATCGTCCTGCCGACTTGATATACATATGAGTGGACGAGAACGGTGGTGCCTCAAAAATGGTTAGACACAAGCCCTACCATGAGAGGCCCAGAGACGTGATGCAACTAACCGATAGGGACTGCCTTCAAATAACTGATGTTCAAGCTTCGCGTTACACCACCGAGAAAACTGAGGACTGTTAGCCGAACGAATCTCAATAGCTGACACTACAAGGAGATCTAAGATCTTACTCCCAGTATCCTGGTCGAGATATTGGGGCCAGGGCAATTGTAGTCAACATGTCGAATATGACTCCAGCCGCACCGCCATGCATGACACCGTTGAGATTGCCGTAGGCCATATCTATATGCAGCGATGATACACAACTTGAGAGGATGTCCGGCACCAGCGGAACAGGCTGGCCGGGGAGTTCTGTTGATGGTGGTCCTACTGAGGCGTCCAAGATCTTGGCATCTCTCATGACATGTCTGTCAAAGAGCTCCTGTTTCTTGTCCGAAGAGATAATTCGATACCTAAAACTGAAATCAGCATACTATCGTCTGTGCTCATCATGCTGTTGTTACGTTGCCTTTCGAAGATGCTCTGAACACTTGCGACTGCTCGTTGCCTCATGGACTCCCGCTCTCCTGATGGGAGGTTATATTTTCCCATCTCTACTATCTATCCCCAGCTCTTGAAGCAGGAGCTCTTGCGTTGTTGTTTTGGTGTCCACTTTGATATTGTTCCGCGCCAGACGAATTTCGTATCTGAAATCAAGAAATGCGGTCGTTGAACATCCAACATTCAATGTGTGGAGGCTCAATCTCATAGGAAGTATGTCAAAACAGCATTGAAAGACGCTCACAAATGCCTGTATCATGTGGTACGGTCGTAATAATAATCAATTGTTGTCAACTCCATCTACCCCACCGCCCCTCCTAGTACGTTGAGTTCGGGATGCCGAGGCTCAGCCCTACAGTTGCCGGTCTCAAACGATGATAAAATGTCATCGGCCCCGGCCTAGTAGCATATGGCACATGGTGAATAATTCACGGTAGACGAAGAGGATGTTTTAGAAATGAAGGGTCACTCATGATAGAAGGATACTCAAAGGAATATCTTTGCAAATGAGCTGTGTTGTCAATCCATTTCTTCGTTACACCGTTTTAAAAGACATTCGTAACTCACGACTAATCATGTTCATAAGTTTTGGCTTCGTACATGGCTTCGATAACAAACGAAGCTCTCTTTCGCGTACTGACGTGGAAACCTACATGGACAACTACCTCCGTCTAGCTTTGGTTTTGATTTCTCTTGTTGTTTGTAAATCTTGTCTTCTAAGATGCCATTTCCAAGCGAATTAACTTGTGATTGGCATGGGAGTTGCTGCCCACCGATAGGTCGGTCTTCCTCTAAGAGCAATCTCAGCTATCGTACTGGAGCCGGTGCTAGCCTTCCTGTTAAGCACAAATTGCTACGGTAGACGACAATTAAAAGTGATATCAAATTGATTGACGTAGTTGCCTCGTAGCATCCACCACCTCTCGCACATGATAGCGGCTATATTTAGTTTCCACAGATGGCAGGTGCAGCATCGGGGAGACGGACGTCAGCCCTACTTGATCCTGGGAAGATAATCGAGCAGCAGGACACGAGAGTCCGGGAGCATACCTCAATCAATCCGGCCCGAACTAGCTATACTCGACGGTCTAGACCTCTCTTCACACAGGAGTGTCGTCTCCGTGGCATATACATATCATGAACGGCGTTTAGTGGGCTGCCGTCGCACCCAGGAGCGCCACATGGCTCTAACGAGCCGGTCTGCCGGGCTTCGATGACAATCCTAGACATTTGTCCCGGTCTACTGCTATTTTGTCCCTACAAATGGCAGGTAGGAGCGGCAGCCATTCTGAAGGATACCTGGCTGGCATGTCATTGCTAGACCAACCGCAACGGCTCCTGCCAGCTCCACTGTCCTCGTGCTGCCACACTTCCTTGTTTCTAATACGCTTCCCGCACTTGGAGGAGCCAAAGAGGCAGGTTTAATCTGAGACTGTCTTATGAGTATTCGCGTTGGGGGAATTTAGTCCACGGCGCCGAGTTACAAGCAGCCCTTCAGTCATGACTGGCAAGTTCACGCCATCGCGAACGCTAATGACTCCTGACATGAAGCTCCTAGGTTGCGCGGTGATATCTCTCATTGCTCTCAAACGTCGTGCCGACGCACAGGGCGCTGTACGATGACGTCGAAATCGGACGGTCAGCATGCCCAGAGATTGAACCGCATAGCGGCATGGCATACTAGCTAGCAGCCTACGGCGACAGCAGGCTAGTGCCTCCTGTCCGGTGGTCGGGGCTGAAGATGTATCGTGAGGCAGAATGACGGCAGAACCACTCCACTTTCTTCGATCCCCGCCAGGAGCCCGTCCAGTTCCAGCCAGACGACCTCCTAATCGAGGCGGTTGAGGGGACAGGGCTGGGACACTGGCACCGTGTAAGCAAGCCACGACGATGGGGTTTGACGAACCGGGGCTTGGACGCCGCGCAGCCATCAGCCCGAAGCAGCACCGGAGATTGATAGCGGAGGTCATCGTGACAGAACGGGCAACCATCCCACGGGCCACAAGGGTCCAGACCATGCACGATGTAGCCCGGCCATGCCTGAAGTATCCCGCAGGGCTCAGTTCTACTCTAGTGTAGATTGATACTCCCTCCAGTTCCCACGGCCGGGAGGGGGATGGCTGCATGAACAGAGACAGCCCGATAGGTGGTGTACGTGTCGTTATAGCGTCGAATTTGGACTAAGGGCTGGCGCGCGGCGCAGACGCACGTGTAGGTTCAGCGGTAAAAATAGGCTCGAACTTGACTTGACTCGGTGCACAATGCCCTTTGAAGTTGGTTGCCAGTGAGCGAAAAGTTGGCCGGGCGGTTGCTATTGTCAGACCACTTTTTTTTCTCCGGTCCCTGGAGATCTTTGCGCCGTGGCCCTGTGGATGGTACATACGGGATGCGATTGTCAGGGCGGTCAGATGAAGAAACTTGGAAATCAAGACTTTTCTTCCGTAAGGTAGATACCTACCCACCTACCTACCTCCCTACCTACCTTGCCTACTCAGGGCAGGCACTTGGAGCATGAAGCAATACGCGGCGTCTACCGAACTGGTATCTAGCCACGATGCGTATCCACTGTTGTCTCATCTGACTGACTGTCCTTGATTTTCCGGCCGAGTAATGAAACTATTTCCTGTTTCTTCGTAATGATATGGGTATAATGTGCTCTCGTCAGGCATCCATGCCTCTACGAGTGCGTCCATCCTGGGGGTGCTCTGCCGGTGTGCGTGGTGGTTGTGGTGGGGTTAGGGGAAAATTGAGGGGTCTTTTGACAGACAGGACCCTGATTTTCAGGCGGCCCCACGCATTTTGGGAACGGGGTCCGAACCTTCAGGGTAGGCATGCCGGCCAGCTTTGCCTTGCATTTCTTGGAACTTCGCGGGCTGGAGATTGCAACGCACAAGGTCAGGCCCCGAGCAGACGTTAATGCGGAACAGGATGTCATCCCTAGGACCCTAGGTAGGTAGGGCAATATAGTGGTTGACTGAGCCCGCAGGATGCCGGTGCGCGAGACGAGTTCTCACGAGGATGTGAACATGACTCGATACCTATGGTAAGTGGTTCTTTAGTAGGAGGATGGCAGTGAGTGGGACAGGAGGAGCAAGAAGCTGCTCTCGACCAAGAAACTCTTGTCTCTTGTGTACTCGCGTAGGCATAGACGGTTCCTCGAAGAGGCAATTCCTCCGTATCGATTACACTCAAACGGCAATGCACTCTAGGAGGCTCACGATGATTGAAATGGAGTACAAGCCGTTGAATGGCCCTGGCCAAAATGCCGAGGACAGGTAGCTAACCCTGTCGCTGTAGTACAATAGATACTTCACGAAATACATATAGCTAGGTCAGGCTAAATGGGGATTCTAGGGTTTTACATGCTCCTACAAGCTGGAGGGGTGTGAGATGAGTTTTGGGAAGAAGGGGATATTAGGGGTCCTGGCCTTGATGTCAGGGGTCGGGTCGCATTTCAATACCGATGCTAGTAGCTTCCATTCTTCCTCCATACTGCATAGTAGTACCTACATGTAGGTAGAGATCAGATCAAATCCAATATTCAGGGTTCCTGCCCGGGGGCACATGAAATGAGGAGACGAGGTATTGACCGAGGGCCTACATTACCTTGGTCGCATTGAACGTACCTAGGAAGCGAGGAAGCCTAGGCAGGTATTTTGGCAGAGGCTTCGGCGTTTTTGAGTGGATGCCGCGCTAATAAGCATTTTCAATGGAGTCCTCGAAGCACCGTGGGTGTGGTTAACGTGGGTAATAAGAAGCGACCTTCGAGGGCTTGGGTCTGCGAGTTTACCATGATATTGGCGTTGCAGGTGCAGGAGCGGTGGAGGTACGTACCTTCCTTGAGAGTGCGGATTGGTACATGTACCTACTGTAGGTACTGTACATGTCATGTCGCATAGTTACCTACCCGAGCTTTTTTGACAGGAGGGAAAGAAAAGATGGGCCCTATGACGTTATGCGCCTGCAGGAAAGCGCCACCCGCGTTGTGCCCCTTCTCCGCCGTGCACGCGCCCAGCGTACCATGGTACTTGCCTGATCTTTGGAGAGGTACTTCGTATGCGAGTACCTCCCTGCCAAAACTGAACTGCCATGAACATCCCGAAAATGGCGGCTTTCCTTCCTGAAATTGGGAAGTCAATTTCCGCTTGCAATTGGATCTACTGCAGTTGCGGCAACTCAGCTCAAAAAAAGCCTCTTTTGTGTACGGAGACATGCTGCTTCTTTCTGGCCCGCCAGTTCACCTCTGGTCCTCTGCACCTACATTTCGGCACTCGGCTAACAAAGTGGTGCGAGGTTCTCAGCCACGAGTGTGTCAAGAATGCCAAGGCAGCACTCAGTCCCATCGTTCTAGATCAAATCGCTCGCCGCCGTCGTCCTGGAGATGAGTTGGTATTCTCGCCAACGGTTTGCAGGCCGTTCTGTAACTCTAGAGGCAGGCAGCCCCAGGCAGGCATTCTCAGTCACTCAGCTCAGCTGTAGGCTTCACGAGGCCGCGAGAACAGCGGCGTGTCAGCACCGCCCCCAGCCCCAGCCCAATGCCGTCAGCGGCGACGTTCAGCCCCAGGGCCCCATCGATGACGCGCAGTGACGAAATAACAGCAGCATCCCCTCGTCATGTCGTGATGTGCCTCTCTTCACTCAGTCGCGGGAGGCAGCCGTGGTAACAGAAAACCCAAGAAAGATACAGGAGGAATAATAAGGCGAGCGAAGCATTGAAGGTGAGGGATAGTCTTGGTGGTCTCGAGATAATTTGAGCCTGCGAGAGCTAGAGATTGGAATGCCCGGTCCTGGTGTGCCGTGCATAATCGAAGCATGTTAAGTTGGTCTGGCGAATCGTGGCCTCGTCAGCCGCCACAGTGATCCATGATGGCGTCCAACGAGTCTCATCAAGGGTACGTACGAAGGAAGTCGTACAGTATGCCAGCCATACCTTGAGCATGCATACATGTAATAAGGTAGGTATGGCGATAGATACTCAAGATACTTCTCTAGAGATTACAATAACATTGTGGCCAAATGGGGTAGAAAACCTTACTGGATATGTCTTCTCTGTAGGTAAGGTAGGCCTGAAGATGACAAAGGTACAAATGCGGCAAGTACTGCTCTCGAGGAGCAAGAGGTAGCCAGGTACGAGGGAAAGAGCAGATGGCAGGGTCTCCCGGGGCAAGATTACCTCATCCCACCTTACCTTTTTCTGCGAAGGAGGAGGAGGTTCAATCGCATTGTCGCAATTCCAACACGCTAAACTACTCATTGTACTGTAGTTGCACTAAGAATTTGCATGGCTGTCGATCCCTGCCTCCCTTGGACGTGCACCCATCTCCCCCCGTTTCCCCTTCTCTTCCACCACCACCACCACCACCACGAGATGACACCACTATTATGGTAGCAGTACCTCACGGATTTTGTACCTTCTCCTTGAGGGTGCTGAGGTGAGCTGTGGGCGTTTACACGGCTTTTTCTCAACCCGCTCTCCTCTCCCCTTTCCCGTCCCTGGCACGTCGTCGAGATTTGACAGCCGGCCGTCGACTCGTTTCGCCTCCGTGCTCCAGGCATCTTACGGGCGAGTTGATCCTTGAAAAGTCCTCGCGCTCGACTTGCTTCTACAACTCCAGTCTACACCTTCTGGAGAGTCCAATCCAGTTGCAGCACACGAGTGATCCCGTGAGATACTGTACTTCACACAGATCATCCACATCCACCGTAACGGAGGATCAAGATACGGGCGAGATAATCGAGGAGGACGCGCCCATCGACCGGGCGAGACCCTCATAGAGCCCCCTCCTTCTGCGCCGATCAGCGCAACCTACATCATTGCTGTCCCCCGAGCGCCCCCCAGAACGCCGCCGCCCCGTCTTTTCCTCGCCTCGTGCTGCGCTGTGCTGTGCTGGGTGGGTGGTCCCCTGTACTGTACATGTAGTGTACTGCATGTACTGCACGGCTGCCATTGCTGAGGCACAGGTACTGTATTATTGCGTAGCTGCGCGTGCAGCCCTCCACCCCGACACCAACACCCAAGACAACCCACTCTCTGTCCCCACCGCACCGGCACAGGGGCACCCAGAGGCTATTATCACCTGCCGAACCCCCAATTCCCATTCCCACTTTCTTGTTTCCCTTCCCCTGAACATCAGGGCAGGCCATTCCGCCGTGCCGACACCATTTACTGCTCAAAAACAACGGTCCTCCTCCTCAACCCGCTCGAATCCACGAGGACATCTCTCCGTACTCTCGTCTGGTCAGAGCCTGTCGTATGTACAGCGAGAACCGATCGTCTGGAACCCCAGCTGGAAGAAGCCAGAAACAGGAACCAAGGGTGCAGGAGTAAAGACGAACATTCACGGACAGACTCGAAGATGGCATCTTCATGAGCATCCACCAACAGCCAGGACTTTTTGAGTGAGACACAGGCAAGAAGGTTTTATCAAACATTGCCTCGTTCAACCTCGTTCCGTTCTCCTCGACCTTCAAGGCTCCTCTCAACACCCCCCTTCCAGTCATGCCTCCTGAGCCTCCTCGAAGCGTCGGTGACCGCACCGTTTACTACAACATGAAGACCTCACGGCCTCCGCCCGTGTCGTCTAAATCACAGACTCACAACCATTCTCACAACCATTCACACTCGAGATCGAGTAACAAGTCCTCAACACCCCTAGCCTCGCCTCGCGGTCCCTACTCGGTCGGCCAGCCATACCCACCGAAGCTCTCCCCATCCGCCATTCCAAAACAACAACAACTCACAACGCCTTCTGCCCAAATCACTGCACAAGATGTCCGAACACCGTCCCCCAACTACTTCGGGCTCATAGTCGAGCAGCCGACGGACCCTCGAGACTCGTCGGTCATGCCCAGAGAGAATTGGAGTCCTCCTACGTCATCGGTGAGGAGTTTCGCCGCTGCCATTCCCAAACAACTCCCTCTCGACGCCAACCCCGAGTTTGAGGCATTCAAGCGGCAGGCCGATGCGAATAGAGGCCGCTCGTCCTTCAGTCTGTCTGGCTCCCATTTCGGGGCAGGGACACCAGCCTTGAGTCGTGATCAACCGCCACAGACGTTACGACCCCGGCCGCCCAGATGGCACACGCACGGAAGCGATACGGGCAGCGAGTTTCCTACGGCGAAGACACCTGCAGTTCCGTCAGGGTTGGGCAAAGCCATTGACCTAGGCTCGTCAAAGATGGATGTAGATCCGGAGACCAATAGCCTCCATGATTCTGCTTACGTCTCTGCCGACTCCAAGAGGAACTCAGAGGCCAGCCTAAACCCACCATTTTTCTTGAATATGCCTCGACACGAGTCCCCTGCTCAGGTGGAATCCTCTTCTGATAATCGATCTGGGCTATCCAAGGTTGATGATCGCCATCCAAGGCTGTCATTAGTTCACAACAGGGCTGACCCGCCGTCACCTGATTTTAGCCAGGCCATCAGAGGTCATCGCGGCAACACAGTTCCTCAACTGGATACCGGCGGTCCATCAATGATGCCACCCGCCCAATTGAAGGAGATGCTGCAGTCGCCTAACTTCGATAAAGACGTCCTTTTGCTTGATCTGCGGGTTTCGCCACAATTCGCCATGTCACGAATAAAAGGGGCTTTGAATTTGTGCATTCCGACGACTCTACTCAAGCGTGCCACCTTCAACCTGCAGAAACTACAGCAAACGTTCCAAGGCGATGGCGACCAGGGCAGGTTTTCAAAATGGCGAGAAGCAAAGTATTTAGTTGTCTACGATGCTTTCTCGTCTGAGAAACGAGACGCTGTCTCTGCCGTGAACATGCTTAAAAAATTCACCAACGAAGGCTATGATGGAACATGTGCCATACTGCGTGGTGGATTCAATGGCTTTGCGGCAGCTTATCCGGATTTGATCGATAATCGCAGTGCCAGTGAGTTGGCAACAGGGAATCCTACATTGTCTCTAGGGTCAACCACAGGCACAGACAGCAAACGGCCAAGCGTAGCACCAGTGATTGGTGGAGTGATGCTACCCACAACGAGTAACAACCCGAATCCCTTTTTCTCAAATATCAGACAGAACCAGGATCTTCGCGACGGTGTTGGCCAGTTAGACGTTTCTCTTCCGGCAGGCGTTGAGATGGAAACACTACCACAATGGTTGCGAGCCGCCGTCGATTCAGATGATCATGGCAAGAAAGTCAGCGACAAGTTCCTGCAGATTGAACTAGCCGAGCAGTCAAGAATGAAGGATGCGTATTCTATGTTTCAGCCGACATCACAGAATCCTGTGGATGAGACCGAAAGAGTTCAGCTATCTGGCATAGAGAAAGGCGGCAAGAACCGCTACAAGGACATCCTACCATTCGAACATGCTAGGGTTCGACTGATGGGCAGGCCCGAGGGATCTTGTGACTATGTCAATGCGAGTCATATCACGGCGTCAAGGAGCCACAAGCAGTACATCGCCACCCAAGGCCCGCTGCCTGCTACCTTCGAGGTACGTTCTCCGTAACCCCTAACCCCCTTTTCTCACAACCTCCCTTGCTAACGACGTCAAAGGATTTTTGGTCTGTTATCTGGGATCAAGACGTCCGCGTCATTGTCATGCTCACTGCAGAGTCCGAAGGTGGACAACTCAAATGTCATCCTTACTGGAATAGCCGTGAGTTTGGATCGATTCGGCTCAAGTCTCTGAGCGAGAAGAAAGTCTCGCTCGATATCGATAAGCATCGTTCCCACTCTAACGTGGCAGCTCTGTCTACTGCGAGCTCCGAGAGCTCCAGCGGTTCTGCAACAGCTTCCATCCAGCACCACGACTCATTCGGTTTTGGCGCGGCGATGGCCACGGCGGAGATGGGTCGGCGACGCGCGAATACGACGACTACTCTGGAAGGCAGCACCCCAACCCCCGTGCAGCCCAAGCTAGGCAGAGACTCGAGCGGGAGCGGGGGTGAGACGCCGTATGTCATCATTCGGAAATTTGCCCTTTCTCACGCGGCTCATCCTTTCGCCCCTATCCGCGAGATCACCCATTTGCATTACCCTTCATGGCCAGACTTTGGTGCGCCGGCTCAGCCCAGCCACCTCCTGGCTCTTGTCGAATTGGCTAATGTCATGCAACGGGCTGCCCTGCCAGTCGATGTGCCCGGTGCTATCGCCTCCGCTAGCAGTGGGTCTGACTCTGCCGAGTCTTCACCAGCTGGCTCCAAGACCGGCAAGTCACCTGGCCTCAAGCGAAAGGCAGATACCATCCCCCTGGCCTGGCACGACGAACCTGAGACAGATGCCAAGTCACGGCCAATGTTGGTGCACTGCTCGGCCGGCTGTGGACGTACAGGCACATTCTGCACTGTCGACAGCGTGATTGACATGCTGAAGCGACAGAGACTGAGGAATGTTAGGCGGGCAAACCGCAACATTGAGCGGCGTGTAGGTGGCTTTGATAGGGATATGGATGCCGAGGGAGATATCAGCATGGGTGATGAACCATTGATCGGCTCTCACGATACAGATCCATTCGAAGATGCTGTCAGCCCTAGGACGGCCACAGCCAAGATGCCGGAGTTCCCGCGTTTGCGAAGCGACAGGGCTTCTTTCGAAGACGAGTTTAGCAAAGTTCCTGGCCTTGACTTGTCATGGATGAATGACGACGGCGTCGATCTTATTGCTACGACAGTTGAGGATTTCCGTCGTCAGCGCTTGAGTATGGTTCAGAGTCTTAGACAATTTGTTCTCTGCTATGAGACCGTGCTGGAGTGGATATGGCGGCTGCAGGAGCGTGGAGGACCAGCCGGCAGCACTGGGCCAGGGGCATTGCGAGGACGAGGGCGAAGTGGCACTTTCACCAACTAAGTGAAGTACTACCTATTGGTTTGCCATTCAACAATTGTGTTACCCATGGGTTTGTAATTTGGATTTTTATATTTGCAACTTCTCGTTTCCCAAGTCATCGGCATCGGCATTGGCATTGGCATTGGCATTGTCAAAGATGATTTCATTCCTCCTGATCCAGGGATGATTGGATGATGGTTATGTGGAGGTGCTTGCATGGAGTACATGAGGTTTAAACAACATGGATATACCGGCGTTCAGAGTTGGATGGTGGTCTAATGGTGTTCTCGACAGCCGGGAACCGGGTAGCATTGTACAATAGAATTACTCAAGCATGATATATACATAGCGGCGGCTTAGGATGCATATTCAATGAGGATTATGAATCCAGAACGAGCTTTAAATTCCTTACCCCGCTTGTGATCATGTCTAGCCACGAAGTCATGGTTTCATGAAAACCTCTGGATCACTGACAGATGAAAGGGTATTGCCATCACATGCTCGTTACAATATATACACTGTGGTCACAGAGGAATGTTATTTTACTCAACCACCGAGTTTCGTCTGCCCAAGTAGATGAAGAAGTTCGAAATCCACTTGATACAGATAAAGGAGACGGTGCCATATGCTGTATAGGACGCAACGCAACGTTTCATGGTACATTTCATGGTACAAAGGATGCCTGAGGATTTGGATACGGCTAGTTTCAAGTTGATGCTTGATATCAAAGGTCTTCAGTTGTATCTTGTATATCTTTACACGGAGTCTAATCCTTAAGCACCTGAGTCGTTCCCTACTACTTCTATTATGTCTTACACCATCGCCAGGTAACCCAACCACAGCAGGGCCCAACCCCGCATCCAATTCGACTACTTCCATAGCTTGCCGAGCGAGACTTCCTTGTCGTCGTGCTTGTTGAGGATCTTGGCCGTCGCGAGCTCAAAGTCCTCCTGTGTGACGTGGACTCGGCGCTCGCGCAGGGCGTACATGCCCGCCTCTGTGCATACACCCTTGAGCTCTGCGCCGGAGCAGCCGTTCATCTTCTCAGCGATCTTGGTGAGGTTGATGCCTCGTGTCAGGTTCATCTTGCGGCTGTGGATACGGAGAATGTCGGCTCGAGCCTCCACGCTCGGCGGCGGGAACTCGATCTTGCGGTCGATACGGCCGGGCCGGAGCAGGGCAGGGTCGAGGATGTCGAGACGATTGGTGGCCATGATGACCTTGATGTTCTTGGTCGGCTCGAAGCCGTCCAGCTGGTTGAGGAGCTCCAGCATGGTCCGCTGGACTTCCGAGTCGCCGCCGGAGGAGCCCTCGACACGGGACGAACCGATGGAGTCGATCTCGTCCATGAAGATGATGGAGGGCGCGTGTTCTCTCGCCATGACGAACAGCTCGCGCACCATTCGGGAACCTTCACCGATGTATTTCTGGACCAGCTCAGAACCCGACACACGGATGAACTTGCAGTCGGTGTGATGCGCCACAGCTCTTGCCAGCAGGGTTTTGCCTGTGCCGGGGGGACCGTACAGCAAGACACCCTTCGGTTGCGCGATACCGAGGGACTCAAATAGCTCTGGGTGCTTGAGGCCCAGCTCGATGACCTCCTTGATTTCCTTGATCTGCTGGTCCAGACCACCAATCATGTCGTATGTGGAATCCGGCACCTTCTCGACCATCATGAGAGAGACGAGGGGGTCGACAGATGACGGCAGCAGCTTCTCGAGCTTGTAGGAGTCGGATAGTAGGGTGACACGCTTGCCAGCAGTGAGCTTGCTTACGTCGATGTTCTCAGATACGTCGACAACTGTAGGTTTGTTTGTCAGTGATGGGTCTTTCGTAGAGGATAGTCTGCAACTAGCAGAAGGGAGGATGAAACATACCGTATTTTCCCTCGGGATGTACCTTGACCAGGACCTTCTTTGTGCTCATCACCTTGACGACCTCGCCGACGTAGGAGCCGGGCTGCTGCAGGAGGCCGAGCTCCTCGCGCAGCAACCGTACCCTTGAGTTGTAGTCGTTTCTCTGTGCCTCGAGACGGCGGAGGACGGCCTGACCCTTGAGGATCTCGAGCTTCATCGCCTCGATCTTGTTCTGGTAGTAGCTGTCGAGCGCCATCTTGATGGGATATCCTTGACGCCGGGGGGTTCTGGTTGGAGAGCTTTAGTAGGGTAGGTTATGCTGTGTGCGCCTGGCCGAGGAGGACACAGGCCTGTCGTGGGGGTCAAGTGGGCGCTCGTGAGCCTCAGAGGGTGGGTGCTGGTGGTCTCACTGAATCCCCTGAGAAGAGGGATGAGATGATGGGTAAGGTGCGGTCGTGGTCGTCGTGAGGTTGCAATAAGCAGGTGGATGGATGGTGGTGGATGTGATGTGATGGCACCAGCCAGAAGCTCTAAGAACTGAGGCTCGGCGTTGGTGTTGGCTGGCAGACACAGGCGCTGGGGGCAGGCAGGTCCAGGCCAACGCGTCAGAAGCACGGACCTTCCTTGGTGCAATGATCACGTGCTGTCCCTGCTGCTTATCTAAACCATATTCAAGATGCAGACAGATTATCTATTACTTCTGTGATTCTTGACCTTTTCACCATGAAATACTCATTGATCCATAAATCCAGAGTGAAAGCTATGATGTTCATGCCGTCACATTTCTCTGGCAGTGGCCAAAGCGACATAATCAGACTGGGATTTGCAATTCTAAGGACATAACTCTCTATTATCTGACGTATGAATCTATCCAGATATGGAATCTAAGTATCGAGTGAAGAGCCTCTCAAGCACTGAGTCGTGATCTTGTGGAACTGGGATCAGTTACACTCTTCTTCTGTTTAGACCAAGCAGAGATATGGGCGGCAGGCGATCGAAGGAGTATTTCAAACCTTTGACGAGATAGGGCAGGCGAAACAGCGAGTAAGTAGGCAGTCAGTCATGAATTAACACGGTAAATCAATAGTACGCCATCAAGTAGTTGCCTGTGACAACTTCTGCGAGCCCCTACTATATTCTGATCACTTTACACAAGCTTTCAGTCCTTCATTTAGTTCGTCACTCGCTCGCTCGCACGCATACAGTCGTACATGAGGTTTTCCCAAACTCAGTCGCAAGTAGTTTGGGCATGGCTACAGCGGCTGACCCGTTGGAGTGGGCCGCTGGGTCCAGCACTGCTGCTACTACTGCTACTGCAAGCTGCAAGCTGCAAGCCGCGAGCTTTCAGCGAATGAAGGGGATTAGCGGCGAGACAGGCAAACATGTGGGCAGAGACAGTGATCGGCCCTCCCACCTCAGCTGTTAGTGTTTGAGTCTGGCGGGTTTAGTGAGATAGTTGGGTAGCTTTACGTGAGACAACAGCCATCCACACGTCGTCATGAGGAAGGCCTGTGGAGGTGTGATGCCCCGTAGCTACATGATGTACTTACTGCAGTGATGCGATGGAGTGTGTGCAACGGAGCATCTGGCTTCATAAGAGGAGAAGAGCCCAGAAGTCTTACGTTCCATACGACAATCAATCATAGCTTTGACTATAGTATATCATATTTCACATGGATTTGGTGAAGTATGTACAATGATCGCGCAACTCAATGGAGTGTCTGTACGAGATACCCCACAGAACAGAACAGAACAGAGCAGACATGCATACATAGGTAGGTACAATAAACTGACTATCGTATGGTGTGAATAGGCGAGCGCTGCACAAGGGATAAGATGCGGTTTCGCATTTGTCATATTTCCCGACTACATACCATAACGTTACCTTCTACTCGTACAGTACAGTAGAGCACCACCGCAAGCTCTACCAAGAGTCTGGTCCCGACTCGAGTTTACCTGGCAACAAAGGGAGGGAGATACGAGGCAGTTTTATCCATCATCAGCGAAAGGGAGAGTGTGTCCGTTCAGCAAAGGCAATCGGCCAAAGGGCATGAGTTGAGGTGTTATTGGAGTTTGTGGTACTACATACCGGTAGTAGAGAGCAGTCAATCCAGCTTGATAGCGGGAAGCTGACCCCAATCCCGGCTCATTCTAGGTAATGAGCCACTGGGAGATGCCCCACCACCCAGCAGGTCAGTCGCTAGATGACCCTGTCACAGAGGTACTTAGGTACATCAGAACCCACCCGTCCCGTGCCGTTCCCTGCTTCTGCTGGTTTGCCTGCTTGTTTCTGGGCAGCCATCCCCATCCCATCCCATCCCATCCAATCCTTCCAACCAGCCTGACGTCTCTCTCTCTCTCTCCGCCTCCGGTTCCAGTGACAGACCGCAGTCCATCCCCTCCAGCAAGACAACGGGGTTATCATGACCTTGGGCCTGTCGATAGCTTCATCCTTGTGAAAGGAGGAGCCAAGAGACCGAGCTGGTGCACTGTGACGCCCTCCCGAGCGGCTGCCGCCTCCATTATTTACTTACACACAGCATCCTCCAACCCACGCAGATCGCGTGTCTTGTCTTGTCTTGCCGTAATCAAACCGCCCGGTTGACCCGGCGTCAGCCAAAGGCTCTTCTGTCGCCTACGATTTTCCCTTCTTTTCTCGACTTTTCCGGCCTGTCTGAGACATTCAGCCATAGCAGAATCGCATCGCCTCGCATAGCTTGGGCTGTTGCGCCGGCGCCGCGTGCGTGCGACTGTTGCCCGACACACATCGCCAAACCGCATAGTCCATCCCGCTGCCGGTATCGACAGATATGGACTCCTCTTATCAGAACGCGTCCTCCTCCCAGCATAGCAGCGATGCCTCCGGTCTGCCCTCGCCAACCGATCCTAGAGCACTCACTAGGTACGAGTCTCTAACCGGCCGCGATGATGCTGGCCTTTCCGAGAGCCTCCAGTCATCAGATACAATCCGGAGGAGATCAGAGGCCACATATGGTATGTGCTACTCCTATTCACCCTCCCACGGACCCAAAGGACCTTCACAGCCTGTTTCTGCCTCAGATACTAACAATATACGTCCTCACTATCCAGGGAGCATCCAATCCCCGTCCCTAACCGTTCATTCCCACGTACAAGATACCCCTGAGCGTGGTCAATCTCGAGGAGCCAGTCAAGTGGCACGATCTCCTCTCCTCGGACCGGATCGCGGTCGTCCCAGGCCCCGGAAACCCCCCATGGCACGCCGAGCCTCCTCGAATGCCCAGGCACCCCACCGCGGTGAAGTCTTCTCCGTAGACGATGGTATTAGCGAGGTTGAGGCAGAGCAGATTGGACGTATGCAGAACTTCCCTCAGGCATCCACGCTGCGAAGACGCGCTATGGCCCCGGCCCTAAGCCGCGTGCATTCGAGCCGAGACGACGACGAAGATGTCGAGCAGAATGAATCACGCCTAGGAGGCGACCCGGCCGAGGAGAGCACCCCAATTCCAACTCCTGCGCCGATCGAAGATCCTATCGACGAGGAGACGACTCCCGAAGAGGACATAGGCGGTGGCGATGACGAAGACGACGACATTAGTGACGCGGAGAGCTTTACACTCAAGGATCGGCAACAGGCCATCAACGAGACACATCCATTCGGTATTCGGTTGTGGAAGCCTGCGTTGTACAAGAAAGATAGATCGGTCCAGAAAAATGCCGAAGGAGACATTCATAGCTCCCCGGGCGGACGAGTCAGCCACTGGCTTCTCTTCTTCAACATCGCCTGGACTCTGTGCTTCGGTTGGTGGCTAGCCCTCATTGCATTTGTCGCTGCCGTGGTCTGCTTCCTTTTCGCTGCAACACGTAGCGGCCGGGAATACGGGCAAGTCCTCTGGGGGCTCGCCGGCTATTTGCTCTACCCCTTTGGCAAGTTTGTCCGGCTGGAGCAGCAGGAACCCTACATCGACGAGGATGAGGGTGAAGGCCGGAGTATAAGTGAATACGAACAGTGGCAGAGCGGCGACCTGGAGTATGGCCGCCTCTTTTTCGGGCCTGAAAGGGGCAGATCGATTATCGGACGTTCCAGACGGAGCATCGACTCGGAGCCCAGTGAGACGGACAGCTTGCTTGGACGAACCCGCCGAGGGGAACCATCATCGTCGGATACGGACCTTCCTCGAATGAAGAGGCGGCTTTTTGGACGTGGACAGTGGAACATTGGAAGAGTCATCTTTTTCTCCTTCTTCTACACGCTGATCATGCCCTCCTTGTTCATCGTGTCTGGGATTTGTTGGTTCCTTGTCTTCTGTATTCCAATGGGCAAAGTAACTATGTTGTTGTTGAACCATCTGCGCAGACATCCTCTGGCACTGTCCTTCGAATCCGACATCTCAACTGCCCGGATTCCAACCGCGCCGCACTCATCCATCTTGCTCTGCACTTATAGAGCAGTGGGTTTGAAATATTGGAAATATACCATTGACGGTACCAACATCTTCCTCATCAACCTCATGGCCGTTGTGCTCTTTGTGATCTTCGACTGGCTTGTACTGGACGGAGTTCTACACATCGAGAACTTCATCACATCACCCGCGTTTCTCTTCGTCGCGGCCCTGTTCTCCATCATCCCCCTGGCATACTTCATTGGCCAGGCTGTGGCATCTATCTCGGCCCAATCTTCTATGGGTCTGGGTGCTGCCATCAATGCCTTCTTCTCCACAATCGTCGAGGTCTTCCTTTACTGTGTTGCCTTGAATCAAGGAAAGGGGGCTCTGGTGGAAGGAAGTATCATTGGCTCCATTTTTGCCGGTATCCTCTTCCTGCCTGGCCTCTCCATGTGCTTCGGCGCTATCAAGAGGAAGACGCAACGCTTTAACGCCAGGTCTGCCGGTGTCACATCAACCATGTTGCTTTTCGCCATGATTGGTGCCTTTGGGCCTACCCTTTTCTATCAAATTTACGGCACACACGAACTCAACTGTCTGGATTGTGTCAACTACGGTCATCCTAATCAAGGGTCGGCTCGCGATTGCAGGAGATGTTATTTTTCTCAAACACCTGCTATCAACGACAGGTTTTACCTGGAAGCTGTGCGACCATACTGCTATATGGCTGCGGCAATGCTGTTCCTCAGCTATATCATAGGTCTGTGGTTCACGCTACGTACCCATGCTGCGGTCATTTGGAATACGGAAATCGACGAGAAGAAGCATGAGGAACACGTCGCTCCACGGGCAGCCATGCATACTGGGGCTGAGGCTACTGGCGCGGATATCCGTGACTCGCATCTCTACAAGCGAATTTTGGGGCAGTCCCTTAGACAGGTCGGACTTCCGCCTCATTCAGAAGATCATTCCCGTCGTGAGCACACTATAAATACCAGCCTCCGGGGCAACGGTTCTGTTGCAACTCCTCACGTCGTCCCGCCCAAGACAGATTATATGCGCGGCGCCGTTCACTTTCCTGGATTCACAGATGCAGAGTCTGATCAGTTTGTGCATCAAGTGGCCGAGATAGCAGCCACTGCCGCCACGGTTGCTGCTAGAGACGCACGTGGTCTCACACGACAGACATCCACTACTGGCACAGTTGGTGCGGCATCCATCAGCAAGGGCACGATTGGGTCTGGAAGCATCAATCACAGACCGACTCCAATCCGGACTGCAACATTCCATGATCATGAGGAGGCTGCCGAGGCCGTTGCCCATAGTGGTGCGGCGCACGGTGGACACGATGCTCCAAATTGGAGCCGACTCAAGTCTGCCGTGATCCTAATGGGGGCTACCATACTATATGCGATCATTGCTGAGATCCTTGTCGACACGGTGGATGTGGTTCTTGAAGGATTTGCAATTGACGAAAAGTTCCTGGGTATTACGCTGTTCGCCCTCGTGCCGAACACGACGGAATTCCTGGTAAGCCATTCTCCTCCTCGTCTTTGAGCCTCTAATTTACTAACATGTATGCCAGAACGCCATTTCATTCGCCATGAACGGCAACATCGCACTATCCATGGAGATTGGATCGGCATACGCGCTACAAGTCTGCCTTCTCCAGATTCCTGCGCTTGTCCTGTTCTCTGCCATCTATCCCATGAAGCTACCCTCGCCGGATGTGGACCTTGCGCACTACACTTTCTCTCTACTGTTTCCACAATGGGACATGGTCACTGTCATCCTCTGCGTGTTTTTGTTGTCGTACATGTACGGCGAAGGAAAGAGCAACTACTTCAAGGGCAGCATTCTGCTGCTCAGCTACTTCGTTGTCGTGGTTGGATATTATCTTAGTGGCTACAGCGAGGAGTCAGACGCTGTCCACGGCCTGAGCCGATTCGACACCTGGGGTGCAGACGGATGGCAGAGCTACGGCGTGAGCGATGAGTCTTTCAAGACAGTGGGGAGGAGAAGCACCGGCATGGCGTTCTAAGCTACCCCATTGGTGAGCAATCAGTAGTAATGAGGAGGGATAGTGGGTGGGTGGCAGATGATGAGATTCGTACAACTTGTCGAACCGGTCCTCCTTGTTAGCGATCCTTAAGTTTGTCATGGTTGAGCTTCTGATTTGGCAGGCATTCACGCGCTGGTCTATGGAATCTTTTACTGGTTGTTGCCATTTTGGTGTTGGTGTTGGGGTCTATAAATACAATACGGTACCATACAGTACAGTAGATCGCTGAAGTAAATAATATCAAGGAATTGTCAAGTCGAAGAAACACGGTTATGAGGCAGTTGAGTAGAGCAAAGCTTCAATGATTTATATGAATCTTACCATAGGATCAGCGGATATTCCCCATTGCAATACTTACCCAAGTAGTCTAATCTCTTGAAACCAGTGTATCAATTCTCTCTATCGGAAGTGATGGTGGAGCTGTGCTCTGCACAAGGCGGGTTCCTTGAACTTTTTAGCGGTGGAAGACGGCAGTAAAAAGTTTGCAGGCTCGCACAGACCACGCTAAGCAGCCCTATATAATCTCGCCCGCCCGCGCCCATCTTGGAATTTTTCTCTTTTCTTCTTCATGTCGACAATACTTCAGTGAGTCCCCCCCATGAGCTGCCTCCGCATCGCATCGCACACGCGCGCAAACGGGATTTGTTTGCTGACCTTCTTTCCCCCCTTTTCAGGAGAATCATTTCTATAGTATTCGACCTCTTCTAGGTTCCCTAAAGGAGCCACAGATCCCAACCAGGTTGATGACTACAAATCCTCGATGCCCTAGAGTGAAGCCGACTTTTACTCTCGCCCTGTCCGCAAGGATGGCGGTCGTTGCCTTTGGCGGCGACTGTATAGAGAGTGGTGATGATCTCTACCCTGATTTCCCGAGGTCTTGCCTTCGGGCGCTTGGGCAGGGTGGGCGTCGATGGACGTCTGACTGGCCTATCTTTTTTTTTTTTTTTCATTGCGGTTTCCGAGGGCTTGCCCTGGACGCGAAGAGGAAAACCAAACAACAAACCTTTTCACATTCTTGATGTCTGAATGGGGTCGAATGACCATCTTGCGAACTGTCTTCATCCTCTGGGCGCCGTGCATGTCGACCGATTACCTTTCCCCAATACCAATACTGAATGTCCAGCTATGCCGCAACATGAATTGCACAAATTGCACGGCAATCTTTTACCCGCGTTTGGCGGCCGCTCGACTTGTTGGTCTCAGTCTTGATGTCGTAGTAAGCTTGGTATGGCAGATGTAACCCCCTCCCCCATTTACTTCCACGGCGTAGCGTATGTTCGAGAGAGGAAGTTCATCGCATCTTCATTTCTCGATCAAGGCTTCACCAGGCGGGCTGACTAGTTCGTCAACTCACATCTCTCCTACGAAGATCAAATAAGTACCAAAGCGACCCTGCTTCCTATCTCATATTCTGTATTTTGACATCCCACAACCATGCAGGCTGCAGATCAATCTTTCCAGGAGGTCACCGTCCCCCTGTCATTGCTCTGTCACCATCGAGAACCCGGGGTCGTGGAATTTCGCCGAGACGGACCATCGGCGAGTCGTTCCAGCAACCCGGCCCCTCCGCATGGCAGTCGGATGCCTCTGATATATGTCTCCCACCTTACTTATGACAATTAGAGGAATGGCCCATGATATGGATCTCCCTTCCAGTGCAGCGTCGCCCCAGATCAAAGGCAAACACGTTCTACATTATGTATCTTTGCATCAGATGAGCTGTACGGATAGCTACTCAATTTTTTTGTCCATCACACTGGTCAAGAAGCGATGCTCGACATGACCTGCAATAAAGGTATACATGCCTTAAGCGGTGGTAGTTGCGGTACCAGGCGCTCCAGCATCGATATACAGTCCCTCCCATGAAAATGGAAGGTCCCTGGTTATCAGCTGCCGAGTTGGGTTCTGGTAAGCTCTTGGCATCGCGAAGTCAAGCTTTCTGGGGTGTCAATTAATACCTGGCTGCAGTCGGTGGAATTAAACACAAGCGTCTTCCTTGTAGGCAGACGACATCGCTACCAACATTTTTACGCGGCCAAAACGCAGGGAAATGTGGAAGCTCATCCACCAAACGTAACTTGTCGCAAGTGATGACAGCATCGCACTTGAGCAAAGCATGACAAAGGCCAAAGTCTCTAACATTGCGACCATCCTTTCACGAATTCTTATCATGGATTTTTGGACTTCCGAAAGCTGTGAAAGTAGGTTGTCAATCATAAAGACTGGCCTTCTATGGAACTCCCCGCCATGCTCCCAACCTCATCACGACACTCCCCGCCAAACTAAGGTACAGTCATTGGCAACTGGCCTCCGGCAATTTTCTCGCTCTGCTGTTAGAGTAGGGCCCTTATCGCGATACCGCTGTCATCAGAATCCTCCGACAAGAAGCACACGGTTGGGAAGAGAAGCTTAACCCCTCGTCTGCCAGGGGTTCCCATGCAGGTTCAACATCTTTGCCCGTAAGGAGCTTGGGTCAAGTACGTCCCGTGGTTGTCAACGCCGCATGTCAGATCCCTTGACTGCGACCTTACAAAAATAGACAGGACATTGGCTTGTTTGGACAAGTCTAGCCCTTATCTGCAGGCTTGGCAGGTCGTGAAGGGCAAAAGGCCAGTGCGGAAGCTTCATGATCTCATGTCGCATGTCTTCTAGATCAGCAATTTCGCAAGCTTCGTTCGGAACCTAATATGCAGGTCTTATGATGATGGAAGCTGCATAGAATATGAGCTTCAGGGACCCCCAGATAGCGCCAAGCAACGGCGCAGCATCTCGAGGTGCGATCCCAGCAGGCAGAGCCCACTCCATTGACACTGGTTCGGAACCGTATAGCATGACAATAACCATGTAAGAGCTGCGGATGGCGGATGTCGGATGGTTTGATATACACCTTCCGTGGAGGGACATGAGCTATGAGATGCTCCTCAGAACAAGAAGATCATTGATGTATAAAGAGGAGTGTCCATCCTCGGACTTTCTTTGCAGGTCTCTGCCCCTGAGGTCAATCGCGCAGTCAAGATGTATCTTCTCAGCCTCCTCGCGGCTTTGCCGGCCGCCGGTGTTTACGCCGCCGAGCAGCTGGAGCAGAAGCTCGTGCCGATCAAGGAAGCCACCATTCGTGCCCCAAACAAATATATTCTCGAGGTCCCTGTAAGTAATTGCTCCTCGTTTCGTCCCACCTCATAGCAACTCACACATATAGGCTGCCGACATCAATACGGTATCGACCAAGCTTGCGAATAGCGGTGCTAAGATTATCAAGACTTTCAAGTCAGAAGTCTTCACCGGTCTCAGCGTAGAGTCGACCAAGGACAATGTAGACAGCCTTGGTCTTATATCCCAGGTCACCAAGGCTTGGCCAGCTGCGCGTTACTCACTGGGAATCACTCCAGAGGGCTTTGCAGACGACGCTGCTGCTGCTAACTACTCAGCACACGCATATACAGGAGTCGATAAGGCACACGCTGCCGGTATCACGGGCAAAGGAGTCAAGGTTGCAATTGTTGATACTGGTACAGACTACACCCATCCTGCAGTGAGTGATTTCTCACCCAGGACACTGGCTAAGTGCTGACGTCCAAAGCTTGGAGGTGGATTTGGACCGGGCTTCAAGGTCGCTGGTGGTTATGATCTTGTCGGTGACGGCGGTAAGCTGAGATCTGTTCAGAAATATCACGCCAGTCTGTCTGACTCTTCTAGAATGGCCGTATTACTCGGACAAAGAGCCCGACTCAGATCCCAAAGACAGTTTGGGTCATGGCACTCATGTCGCGGGTATTGTTGCTGGCAAGACCGAGTGGTTCACTGGTGTGGCTCCGGATGCAACAATCATGTCATACAAGGTCTTTGCTGCCTACGACTCTACTGATGAAGACACCCTGATTGATGCTTTCCTCATGGCATACAACGATGGGGCAGACATTATCACGAGCAGCATTGGTGGGCCCAGTGGATTCTCCGATGGTCCTTGGGCTCTTGTGGCATCTCGTCTAGTTGGCCAGGGTGTCGTTGTTACAATCGCTGCCGGCAATTCAGGACAAGATGGTGTCTTCTACGGCAGCTCCGGATCCTCGGGCAAAGGTGTTGTAGCTGTCGCCTCTATGGACCCCAATGTTCGTGCTGCTTTGCCCTTCAAAGCCTCTTTCGTCAAGGATGGCCAAGTCAATGTCACGAATGTGGGATATCTTCAAGGCAACCAGGGAGACCCCTGGGATGTCGTGGGCTGGTCGATTTATCCCATCTCCTACAACACAACCGACGAGGCCCAAGCCTGCTCGGCCCTCCCTGCTGACACCCCTGACCTGTCTGGGTATGTCGTTCTTGCTCGTCGCGGTGGCTGTCTCTTCGCTCAAAAGCAAGCAAACCTGTACAAGTTTGGGGCTCAGTACATTCTGTTTTACGATACAGATCAACCAATGAACTACCCGACGACGACAGATTACCGCTCTGAGATTGCTATGATTGAGGCTGCGGCTGGCGAGGCCATGATCGCTCATATCAAAGATGGAGGCAATGTTACAGCTGACTTCACCTACTATCCTGACTGGATGGTCGGTGTCTACAACTCAGCCGGTGGTATACCGTCTTACTACACTACTTGGGGTGGCACCTATGAGTTGGAGATCAAGCCTGATGTTGCTGCTCCTGGCGCGAACATTCTAAGCTCATACCCAGGCGACCAGTGGGCAATCATGAGTGGCACTTCTATGGCTACTCCGTATGTTGCTGGTATTGCCGCCTTGTACATATCTGCTTTCGGTGGTCGCGCTGTTCATGGCAATGCCATTGCGAAGCAGATCACGAATCGTATTGTCTCTAGCGGCCGTGCTTTGCCGTGGCAGACGATGCCCCCAGATGCCAACCCAGTCGATTATGGCTATTGGGCTCCCGTTCCGCAGGTCGGGAGCGGCTTGGTTGATGCTTGGAGAGTTCTGAACTACACTACTCAGCTCACCTTTGACAACTTCGCCCTCAATGATACCGGTCATCACAGCCGATACCAGAAGGTCCAGATTACCAACAACGGCAAGACCCCAGTGACCTACACTTTCAGCCTTCAGGCAGCAGGCGGTTTCGACTCGCAATCATCGTATCCCAGTTTTCTCGACGCCCTGTGGGATATTGAGCCGAAGACTTACGTTCCTACGGTCAGCTTCCCATCGGGTACGTTTACCGTCAAGCCAGGAGAGTCAAAGGCGGCACAATTCAACTTCGCTCCTCCTACCGGCTATGACGAGGCTCAGCTGCCCATCTACAGCGGAAAGGTGCTCATCTCTGGAAGTAATGGCGAAGAGCTCTCCATCCCTTATATGGGAGCGGGTTTCGACCTCAAGAAACAACTACGCAATACGGTCTTCTCCGATACCACGCCATTCCAGGTTGGTGGCGTAAACAGAGACGATATCCAGTACTTCCACACGTAAGTGTTGCGTCATTTGAGACTTTCTCCAAGTTGCTGACCCTCTTTAAGGTACGACTTCAATCTGAGCTGGTACGCGCAGAATTTCCCCAAGGTCTACACAGAGTTGAAATGGGGGACGAAAGAAATTCGTTGGGATGTGAGTATACCTTCGCATAATTCTGTCTTACTCCCACAGAGCAGCGTCTAATGTGCTCAATGGCAGATTTTCGAGGCCGATTGGAAGGAATCGAAGTGGAGCTACCCTCCTGAGATCGGGAAGAATGGCTACGTAGGCTCAGCGACTACCTTTACTGGCTCCAACAGCTACTGGAACTTCGACCCAGCTTCCATGGATAAAGAAGACGTTCTCAGCATGCCACAGTACGATCTCTTCCGTACTACTACATACAGTTGGTACCAGCAAGGCTTCTGGTGGCTCGGGAAGCTGTCAAATGGCTCTTACATTGCACCAGGGAACTATACGTGGGTACTTCCGTGTCGTTTTCAGGAATCAAAGACTGACGATAGGCTTCCAGTATGCGCTTTGCTGCTCTTGTTCCGTTTAGTGACCCGAGTCACTCCGACAACTGGGATATTTGGAAAACACCAGTCATCACAGTTCTCCCTTACACGCCTTGAATCCCAAGACTAGTGTGATAGCGGCTCAAAAAAGTAGCTACCACGACAATGACGGTCATGTAAATGTCTTTTCAACTTCAAAAAATTAAGTGAAGATGTTTTCAAGTCCCGGAAGAGATGTCCTGGATCCAATGTTGGCCCGGTAGATTTTTGAACCGAAATGAGTGTGGAAAATAGAGTGATATGCATCTTATAGAACCTCTAGAGCCTCTGCTTTATCCATTGTGGACAAGACCAAGCATCTTGACAAGTGGCATTACCTATCAAAAATCTATTGTGGAAACGCTTTTTTACGCGGTATTCTAGTCTAGTGGGCAATATCTTGGTAGCAACCGACTGCGTTTTGAAGGAGGTCTGATCTTTCTCAAACACCCTCATGCAACTCTGCCAGAACCCGAGATATGCCTTATGAATCACTTATCATAAACATTTATGATCTAAACCGTATCATGAGTCATGGCGTCATGGAATGACCACAATGGTGATTTGCACCAGTGATCAATGGCACGCAGTCAGCTATTAGTCTGATATCTTCTAGACCATAGCTTCCTTGCTATCTTCCAAGGCTTTAATGTCTTCCATGGTCGGGTCAACCTCTTCTACCGTAACTGTGTCCTGTCCAGTTAAAGGCGCCTTGGCATTTTCCTCCCAAGTCAAGCCCCGTTCGCGAATGATCTTTTGATTTTGTGTGGGCCAGAACTTGCATATCAAGGGATACAGCACAAGCGACACTGTGAATGAGAGCAGCCAGCCAAGATAGAAGAGACGCTGGCCTGCACTGCTGACACCCTTGGCACCAAGTGAAGCTACGAATCCAGGGAACGGCAAGGCGATACCCACAATATACGCAATCAAAGCCTGTAGATTCCATCCCTTGTGATAGCGATAATGGATATTCGTTTTCCGTGGGTCGAATAGATGGCTTGGGAAGACATTGCCTCTGCTCATCCAATAATCTAGAAAGCAGTCAGCCAGTCATTTATTTCAGCTTGTTTCAAGGTGTCTGCGACTCACATTCAGCAAGCATAATACCGACAACACTGGCCATGAACAATCCATAGCCGGATAAGAAAGTTGTGAAAACAGCTGCAGAAGACAAGATTTTCCATGGCACAATTCCATAACTCAGAAATGCCACAATAAAGAAGCCACGCTTCATGTCGATATAACGGGGCCATAACATGGCTACATCGGAGCCAAACGGAATCATGTTGGCAGCGATATTCGTTCCCAGAAACCCTATAGTCCAGAGTAAGGCGGCGAGGAAAATCGCAAAGCGGGCTCCAGAGCCGTTGTGATGATCTTGAATGGCATCCAATAGATCCCAAGGGTTCCTGTTGTAAGCTGGTAAGCAACGTTGCTATGCGATAGAGTAAGTGGGATATGTACACACCAAAGCGTCAGCCCCCATTTACCATTGATGGCCGCAGTGCCAAGAATTCCAAGACTTGCAGCAAGAGTAACAGAGACTGGCTTCACCAACTAATGACACCAGATTAGCGGTCCTAACGTCTCGCGCAACTCTGGAACCACTCACCACTGCCGCCAAAAGAGCCGCGTTTCGGTTTGAACTCCAACGTGCGATATCCGGCTGATTTGTGATCAGAGTTGCGCTATTGCTAAATTTGAATGGCGTTTAGCTCTCAGATTCTATTATGGAAGAGTGAAAAGACGTACCCCATGCCGCTGTTGATGGCATGCATGATGAACCAGCCCATCCCGCCAGATACTTTCACCTGAGGAAGAGAGTTACTAACATGCCCCTTCGATTCGATCATGCAGTAGATGAACACTCCAAAGACTGCGGGAAGCATGATAAAACCCTTAAACCAAAAGAACTTCTTCAATTGATAAGGTCGGAAGAAGCAGAAGAAAAAGTGAACAGCCCAAAATAGAAAAAATGACAGCATCTTGTTCGTTGTAATTCCGGCAGATGCAGGTAAATGATTCGGCATATTCTTGTAGGAATTGCCGAAGATTGCGCGGAGCATATTCGATACATGCGAGGCACCTGAATATACTGCGTTATCTCAATATTAGCAACTTTTTTATGGCACTATATCGGTTGTATGACTGTGGAGGTGGATTTCGGAACGTACATTGAACGCCATACCACACAGCTGCTAGCACGGCTCTCGCCCCGACAAAGTAGTAGCTCCCACCAAGGCCAAAGACAGTCCTAGCAACTGCAGGATATCCGATATGGTAGACTGTTGCAGAGCGAGAGTTCAGAGCCATAACGATGGACGCAATGAGTTGAGATACAAAGATGACAACGATGGCTTGCCACCAATTAAGGCCGATACCGACCATTGCCTGAATAACCACAACCAATTAGCTTCTCTGAGAGCTGGAGAATGTTATTTGATATGTATCAATCAGAGATAGGTACTTACAGCACCTAAAGGCCAATTTCCGAAAGATAGGCCGAAGAAAAACATGCAGTACGTCTTGAATCCCCATGCTATTCATAAATCAGATCCATGAACATTTGATTATATCCTTCAATCGAATATTCTCACTTCTTTTCTCAGGAGGCGTAGGCTCCAAATCTATAACACGACATGGTCAGCTTACAGCTTCACGCATTGAAATATTGAATAACGGTGACTTACCCTCATTCATCCACGCCGGGTCGGCATTTACATAGTAATACTGATCCGCGTCTAGCGTATCCCGCACTTGCATAGCCTGCTTAAAGTTCTCCCAGCTTGAAAAAGCATGGGAAACGGAGGCTTTTGCCTGGCTGAGAGAGAACTTCGGTAAACCCATCGTGAAGCCCTGCTTTGCAAATACAAAGAATCACATAGGACAAACGGGAATAACTTGCAAAGCACAACACGAGAGCAGAGGATTTAAAGTCGAAAGACCATAATCTTATTATTGCCGAGATGGCACCTATACCCGAGCAAGGCGAACATTCAAGTTGGACCGTAGTGTGGGTAAGGCCACCCGTTATCTCCAGACCTCACCAAACATGGTAACGGCTGCACAATGCCCAGCCTGTCCAGGAGCTAGCGGTTCCACATCCCCCGCCTACTTTGGTTGAGTTGTATCTCAAGTCTCTAGAGACCTGATAAAGGATGAGCACTCCGCGATAGCCCAGATAAAGGGTATCGGCAACTTGCGACTGCTCTGTTCGGTTCCTTATCTGTGCACTGGTCGCTTATCACTGCCGATGAACAAGGTCAACAGTTTGCCATAAGAATATCTGATAAACTTGCAGAAGAGTTTCAGAATTTACTGGAGAGAGAGATCCCAATTGGGGTAACAGAAGAGAAAGTCGCAATATATAGATTTGACTTTTGGTTAATCATTCGGGTAGGACGGTACACAGAGGACACCTCCTAAACTATCAGTATCTCCACGAACTTTCCAGAACAAAATCAGCAGATCTCAGACTCCTTGAGCAAAATGGCAGTAATTACTACAGACCATGTTCAAGCTATACCCATGAGCGAGGAGGAGCGACAGAGTGGCAAGTATTCTCTTGAGACTCTGGGTAAAGCGCTTGAAGCCATGCACCAAGATGGATTAGTTGTCTTGAAGAACGTCATTGACGTTGAGATTATCCAAAAGCTCAATGAAAAGATGTGTGCCGACGCAGAAAAGAGAATCGCCGACCCCACCCAACAGTATAACCACGGCGTGAAGTGTAAGAATTGAACAACTTTAGTCCCACAAGAGGCACGAGATGCTGACCGTTTTTGTGAAGCCAATTTCCTGCAGAGACCTCCCGTGACAGACCCTGAATATCTGCACAAGGATGTTTATTTTAATCCTTTCCTCTTGCAACTTGCCAATGCGTTAGTCTCCGCGGCTCTTACTTCGTTTTCAGTTTCATCTCCACTTACACAGGATTTGCTATAGCTACCTTGGTCACAAGCCAGTCTGGAACTGGTTAACTGCCAACACGGCCTTGGCCAACACAAAGGGCATGCGCCAACTGTCGCACAAGGATGGGTCTTTTGCTCATCCCTTGTACCCTTATTACTTCATTGCCAACATTCCCCTTTGCGACTTCAGCGTTGAGAATGGCGCAACTGAATTCTGGCTTGGATCACACGCTCAGGCCACGTGGCGGGACCAGCAACTGGCCACGGAGACAGGAATGCCACAGTATCCTGTTTGTCGTAAGGGTGAGCCTATTCCTCCCATCACTGAGGAGGCGAAGGCAACACGCATGAAAATCCGTCCCCCTATTCAGCCCCTGTGCTGCCAAGGAGATATCATGATCCGAGACTTAAGATTGTGGCATGCCGGTATGCCAAATGAAAGCGACAAGCATCGAATCATGCTTGGACTTGGATACGCAGTAAGTCACATCATCCACATACCCGGCTGCATAGTCAAGTATACTGACCATACACTTACAGAGCCCAGTCTTTCCTAATTATACTATGAGGGTTCACCTTCCTTTTGCTCAGCAGAACTTCTTCCTTGGCAATGCTGGTGACATGGTAGACGTCAGAGCACAGTTTTATGGTGAAGAGGAGTTTGAAAAGACCACAAATGATACGATCTTCAACTTGCGGCCAACTTATCTGGAGTAACTCAATGCCCAATAAATTGCCTTCAGACATGCTACATGAGCTATCTATTCAAGTGCTGCTTTTGTGAACGGGCTACTGATGTGAACATAGCATGTTGCGGGTACAAAAAAAATCTTATGAGGTTCAGGACAGAAGAAGTGTTTGCGAATGGTTGTCTAGTTCCCTTTACGCATTAATTTTCTCCGGCGTTTCCGCTTATGTTGCCTTCTTTCGTAGTACAAATCTTTTATCAATCGAATTCAAATACCAACTAAATGCCATCATACATGCTGTTCATCGTTTCATAAAGAAGCGGAAGCGTGTACTACACATGAGACAAGGCGAATTGTGCCAAGATTTGTATCACGGCCTGAGAGAATCGAGCATCCGTCAGTTTCACTCAGAATTGAACGTAACTGTAACACCCACTCAGAAGCTCACTAATGACAAGGCTCTGAGTCTTTCCTATAATTAATGATGCTATCCGTAGGCGACTCATAGGCGAGCTAGATTGTGCGAAGTCACGTCACACAACACCACTGAGATCATTATTGAGATATTGGAATGCTATGGTATTCTAAATGGTAGTTTGACCGGCCATCTAATCCAAATGCGGCTTTTATCCGGCCCGAACAACGAAATACATATACGCTATACATTTTATTAATGCGTCACGTCCTCCCAGCTCTGCCAGCCACGGCCCTTGATCTCCTTAAGCTCGTCCTCAGACAATGTCTTGCTTGTTGTGAAATAGCCAGCATTGATCTTGGCATCGATCTCGACGTGTGAATCCTCAGGGATGAGGTCTTCATTGTGTTAGCAAGCTGTAGAGAAATCGAGAGCACATCAAGGGTTTGGAACAACTCACGGTCTGGGATTGGGATACGTTCCAAGATGGGGATTCCCTGTTCGACGATGGCGTCGTGCTTCATGTTTGACATTGAAAGCATGCGATCAATCTTCTTTATGCCTAGCCAGTGCAGGATATCGGGCATGAGCGCTTGAAACCGCATCTACAGATCTTCTTAGGGCTTATTTCTTGAGGAGGAGCACGATGAGGTAAATGATGTTGACTTACATCTCTGACGCCTGCGATATTCTCCGTTCTCTCGAAGTATTTGTCCGCAGTGTCACCGCCTCGCTTGCGAGCATTGTATACCAAGTACTTGACGACTTCTCCTAGGGCTCGTCCTTCCTTACGGAAATAGATGACGACGCCCGAGCCACCGTTCTGCGCCTCTTTTATTGCTTCCTCGATTCCGAATGCAAGGTACGGCCTGCATGTGCAGATATCTGACTGGAAGACATCGGAACCATTGCATTCGTCGTGAATCCGCAGTGCCAGCTTGACATTGGGATCTGACACCCTTTCAGGAGGGCCGAAAATATAAACGGTGAGGCCACCGATGGGAGGTAAGAAAACCTTGATGTCAGGCCTTGTCACAAGCTCAGGATAGCTGCCGCCTGTGTACTCAAACAATGCCCTGCGGAGTGTCCCCTCGTCGATTCCGAACCGAGACGCCACGCCAGGAAGATACCAGACAGGCTCAACAGCAGCTTTTGTGACCCGCACGTCGCCCCCTTGATTGACAACAATGTTACCATCCACGGCGAGACGGCCCTCCCGAATAGACTCTGTGACCTCCGCCACACGCATATTTGCACGAGTGACGGCGATGGTCGGCCGGAGATCCAGTCCCGCGTCCAGATGCTTTTGGTAGTACTGGACAACATTGTGGCCAAAAGGGTCCATGGCCACAATCTTGGTAGGATCTGACCAGGCGGGTTGTTGTGGGAAGTCGAAGGTCGGCTGTGTATTCTTGAAGCTGGGCTTAAAATCCGGGGGTAGATCGCCCGCAGCCATCGCCAGTGCGTTGTATATACAGTAACTGCCGCCATGAGCACCGATGGCGTTCCGCCTCGTCAGGGTCGCGCCGTTACGAGAGACCAAGACCGGCCCTCTTTCGTTAGGATCCTCCGCACCCCATTTCAGCGGTATGGGATCAACTACACTTTGGCCTGGATACGTGGTCAACTGTGGTTACTATGGTCAGCATTTGAAAATCCAATATGAGGCTGACACTTGCAGCAGAGTGATGAATAGGCGAGTGATAGGACGTACGATTATACGGTTGCTGAAGAGCTTTGGCGCAGGCTTGGGCGCGGCGGGAGGAGGTGCCTTCTTGGGGACATCTACAACGTCCTCCTCCATCCTGATACCGGTGTCAAGTGCCATTGTGTCCAGCCTTGGTCGCTTCTTGGGCCTCGAAGAATTAGACTCGACGAGCTCAAGAGAATAACTTGTGTTCATAATGTAGCTGCAGGCATAGGGGAGCAGTCGGGAATCGGGTTTATAGAGAAGGAATGACTGGGACTGGCTCTAGTGTGCTCGGCCAGGACTTGCGCCTTTCGGAGCGCGGCAAAAGATCTGATCTTCCTTTACTAGATCGTGCTCGCATGTTTTTCAGGCACACGTGGATATCTCTACAGCTTTTGAGATGGAGGAGTCTTCCCCACGGTATCAGCAGCCGCAATGGCGACGATACTGGTGGATTCAGCGAGCGATAAGACACATCAAGATGCGATTAGCGTCAATGACCGCACTGATATGGGACCGGAGCCAGCCAGTATGATAGGCACCTGCTAGCCCGTGTCATTATCAAGCTTGCAAGGAAGTGTGCAGTTCTTATCACTGAGGGGCCTCTTGAGTTTATCTCAGCGGAGACTGTGCTGTATCTGCTAAGATAACGGCAACACACTGGGTACATGCAGCACTGACGGAGATAAGCTGAACTGTCATAGTAGTCTGATTCAATAACACAGTACGTAATAGCACCGAGCCTTACCCAGAACTAATCTAATCCAGATACGTGCTCCGTCGCAGGTCAAGGTGTTACACCATGTCGAAAGCTGAGGTTAGTTTGTAAGAAGATGTGTGCAGATATTGGTCCAATGCATGTCAAGATGGTATGGCATTTTGTATTCTATTGACAATTATGGCTACGGGCTACCTAGAGTTTAGAAAAGTGTGCCATCACCATCTATGAGAATGGGGCTAGACCTCGTCTCGGGGCGATATTTTGCGGCCAACTCACGGCCGCCCTTCCAAGTCCCAGCCTCCAGCATCTGTGCCATGGTCAATTGGACGCCTTCCTTTGCAAACTGCGCAGAGACGAGTTTATGGAGCTCGTCTAGAAGGGCCACTGTCATCGCCCGCCACTCCACAATCGTGTCGCTTATCGCAGAGTACATGGGGAGACTCTGCCCTGAGGCAGCGCACCCTTGCTTCAGCACGTCGGGCTTGAGTTGGAGGACGCCCAGGTCTACGAAGAGGCCGCCGTTTCGGTATTCAGGTAGTCCGGTTCCAAGCTCGCCATTGATCACTTGAAAGCCCAGAACACGGACAAATGGTACCGTTAGGGAATACCCAAGCCACTGTGTGAGTTTGTGAAAGGGCTGGATTGCGGTGCCGGCCGTGGCGCTTGTGCCTGCTTTCTCTGCTGCCAATTCCAGGACTTTCAGCGGCCATGCATCTCCCACAGGCTTGCCGTCAATGTGTGTCCGATCTTTCGGCCAAGATGGTATCAACACATCTTGTAGCGTTGACCAGAGGACCTCGTAGTCAAGTGTTTTTGATCCTTGTGAGGTATCGACCAAGTAGTCTGAAGGAAAGATTAGTATAGCATCGCCAATTGTCTTCGTGATTTGTATTTTATTCGTGCAAGTCGCGACTCAAACTCACCAACGAGATTGCCAGGTCGACCTGACGGCCCAAAGACTTTGGGCAACTGAAGAAGTGACGATCCTACGTTCTGCAGGAGCTTGACGCGGGCAGTCACGCCGATCATGGGGTTCTCTGCAGAAATCTGAAAATACTTTTCGAAAGCATCCTCCTTGAGGCCGACAAGCCCAGCTCCTGGTAATTGTTAGCGAAGAAAACGCCGCACGGCGGGCTTGTACTGTACCATCGACACCTGCTGCACTTCCAAAAGCACCAGCTTTGAACATGTATAGAGAGGCCACAGCTATGCCTTCGCTGCGATTGTAGACACTGCCTGTCCCAGGCTCTCTGAACTTCCACACATCGCCCGCTCCTGCGTCGAGCAGAACTGAGACGAAGAACAGATCTATTAGCCGCCGTGTCAATTCCAGCTCGTCGCAGCCCTGTGCCTTCCACTCGTCCAAGAGGGCGGCCACCCGTGCCACGCCGCCAACATCGAAATGCTGCCACCGACCATGAGGAGGGATCTCAGCGAACTTGTCTGGACCAAAGTCGCGCTGTCGCAGATGGTCAGCCCTCTCAGGAAATTTGAAGGGCATTTGCAAGGAATTGAGCCAATGCTTACCCGAATGACACCAACTACAAAGTCTGCAACAGCTGGCAATCGTTGGGCATCATAGTTGAAATTGACGAGAGAGCCCTCTTGGGCCGCCTGGAGGACCTGCTGTGCCCGACCACGAACAGCCTGTAAACTGAGCAGGTAGGCCACGTCCTCGCTCGACATGGCGGTCGTCAATTGAGGTCAGAAATCGATGGACTTGAGATTTGTACAGAGTTTGTATGTGATTTGGATGTGACTGTGTTGTAAGGTGTTTGTTTCCATGTGACCCCTCCACTGATCAGCCACCGTGACACTTCAAATGTTCTTTTGACAACTGCCCCGCCTTGAATGCAGGTACATACAGCATTGTGATGGATACACGGTGATGGAAACGCATCTTCCACCATCCATTCAGCCAGGATCTCACTAGCTGGATGCTAAAATTGCTGCCATGATGCTATTCAATGAATAAGGGTACATCCACATCGGGTTTTAAGTATCTAGTGCCCAGATAACTGTCTGGATACCATGTGCTGTATTCCTTGATCCCTGCTATCGGCACTGGGGAAAAGGGTATCTAGAACAGATTGGGACTTTGCTGAAGCGTTCTTCTCCCTGAGCCATCTTATCATGAGCACTATCTCGTCTATCTCACAGTGCGTCAAGCGTCTGCGGTATCTTATCACAAGTCTTGGGAGGCTGCTATCAGCGATTAAGTGTCTCCTCGCCTTATCGAATGTGCGCCCCGCTGTGGACAATCATGGGCCCCGATCGCGGCTCTGGTAGGAACAGACGCCAGAAAGGACTTGCACATCATCTCATTGGATGTCACCGGACGGACAACACACTACTGAAGACCCGCGGACATTCTCATCTTAGTCTCGAATACTACTTAATTAGTCCTCGTCAGAGACATCGATACGAAAGAGCGAGAACAATGGCGTCTCCAGGCTTGTGTATATCCATTTCCTTGACTTTGCACCGTCGTGGTCTGGTCTTACACATCTTTGATGCTCCTTGAAGCACATTCAGCTCTTATAATAGCTGACAAGTTTCGGAAACATCATCGTTCATCTTGAGGCGGCAAGACATCACATCACGCATAGCATAAGCTTCCCGCAAGATGGCATCGAATTCCGTCATCATCAGTGATCCTGCCTACGCCTCAGGGCTAGCAAAGTTGCGCGACCGCTCTCTGAGGCCTTTGGAAGTCCGCGCTATCATTTCAGACCTAACAGCAATCATCGCCAAGAGCGCCATATCACCTCCGCCTTCACCAGATGAGAAGATTGCAATTATCGTCATCTTGCGCTCCGGACTTGCCATGATGGAGCCTTTTGTGTCCCATCTGCCGTCAGATACGAATATGGTCATCTATCATCTGGGCATCTTCCGGGAAAAGCAGAGTTTGCAGCCCATCGAATACTACAACAAGCTGGCGCCGAAGGGCGCAAATATTAAACGCGCTTTTATTCTTGATCCAGTGGTAGCTACCGGAGGCACTGCCGGCGCTGCAATTAACATATTGAAGTAAGACCATACCCACAAGATTACCAGAGCCGGTCAAGTGGCCACCCTACTATCTGCGTCAAAGGGGTCAAGGACATTTGCTAATCACACTTGGATTGCAGGGACTGGGGCATTGAGCACATCACATTTGCCTGCATCTTGGCGAGCTCGTCAGGTCTGGAAAATGCTGCAAGCATATGGCCAGAAAGCACTCGCTTTGTTGTTGGCGCGGTTGACCAAGGTTTAGATGATAAGGGTTACATCCAACCCGGTATAGGCGACATTGGAGACCGTCTATTTGGCACTGCACTCCAATGATGGCTAATGGGTGAATTATGATCAACGTATGTATCTTAAAGATTAAATGATAATCAAATTCTCGTTCTACGCCACGACTACGAGGCTCCGTGGATTTGATGTGAAGTGGGTTTATTCACCATTTATATAAAGATGTGAGACCTCGAACCACTTTGGACCCCATTCCGCTTGATCAACGCAGCGGTGAATCGTCACCCAAGACAAAGCGCACCAAGACTTTTCCGATTGAACCGATGCTATTTCTCGTCGAAAACGTTTGACAAGTGCCTGAATCCCTAATAATATCTTCAATACCAAAGAGATGTTACTGTTTTAGTCATCGTGAAGAACTGCCAAGAGCTCCTTCCGTATACATTGAGATCTGTGCAGGGCATGTGAGAAGCAGGCCAAGTATGATTATGTTTGAGACTCACCACCAAGAAATGAGTCTTTATTAGCTGACCTGAGTACTGGACCTGATGGTGCTGGTTCCGATCAGCTTTGCCAATTCGAAGACAACCTAGTAAACAAGATAAGCGTACCTAGAATGGGGACATTGATCCCTATCTGGCCAATATTGACCGATCTCTGGAATATTCGAGAGTTCACAGGGCTCGTTGTGAAAATCGTACAACCGTTGCCATCTATTGGTAAAATGTCAGATTATTCCATTAAAAAAGCTCGCCGGAGTCATTAGTATCTCACATCTGTTCGTATTGATCATTTCGATCGCCTCCTCGAGCGTATCCACCTCAACACAGCATAAAACTGGCCCAAATATCTCCTCCTGGTAGCAGGTCATGTAAGGTTTGACGTTGGTCAATATCGTTGGTCCAACAAAATTGCCGTCTGGATAGTCTGGAACAGAGTACTTCCTGCCGTCAAGGAGGACCTTTGCACCCTCACTTTCTGCGCTGGTGATAATCTCCTCAACCCGTGTCTTCGATGCTGCTGTTATGAGCGGACCGACCTCTACAGTTGGATCTGTTCCGCACCCAACGACCAAGGACTTGGCCAATTCGACCAGTTCGCCAATCCACTCCTTTGTCGATCCTACAAAGACTGCAACACTAAGCGCCATGCATCGTTGACCGGCAGCACCAAAGGCACTGCCAGCGATCGCATACAATGACTTCATCTTCGAGGCATCCTCCACAACAACACCATGGTTCTTGCCGCCACATTCCGCCTGAATTCGCTTGCGTGTCGCTTTGGCGTGTTCGTATACTCGCTCACCAGAGATGTCTGATCCCACGAAGCTCACTGCCCGCACCCGCGGCTCCGATAGTAATCTGTTTACCACCCCCGCTCCGCCGTGAACGACGTTGAAGACTCCAGGAGGGAAACCGGCACGAAGAAAGCATTCAGCCAGTAGCTGTGGCGCTGATGGTGTCTTCTCGGAGGGTTTGAGCACCACCGTGTTCCCCGCCAAAATTGCATACGGTACCGACCAAAGGGGTATTAGAAATGGAAAGTTGAAAGGCGACACAGAAACACAAACTCCCTATTGACACGTTTTAGTAATGATGACAGCGCTCAAGAATGAATGAATGTCCATACTAGTGGTTCGTTGATTGTGTGTATTTCGGCAGATTGGTTCAGATGATGTGCGCCACCAATATCATTAGTGATGGAGCAAGCAGTTTCAATTGCATCTAATCCTCGGTCAAACTCGGCTTCGGCGTCAGCTAGCGTTTTGCCAACCTCAACACACAAATGGTGTCTCTGTATCACAGGAGCTCTCAGCATATCGTTTACCTCAATGAGGGTGTGAGCGGGTGTAACATGCGTACGATTCTTGATGAGCTCTGTTTGATCACCCCAACTAGATTCAGCATCTTAGCTCTCCTCTTAGTCAATGATAATGCAGCCCAGCCAGGCTGTGCAGCTTCTGCAGCGGCGATGGCATTCTGGATATCGGTTCCAGTAGATTCAGGAACCCTGGTTATGAAGTTTTGGGAGACCTACGCGACGAATAAGACACTTCAGTAAAAGGGCTTCGGTTGGGCTGAGTGGGTATCAAAGCTTACGGGGTCAAGGACCTTCGTCCAAGATCGCGTCTTTGAGATGACGAATTCGTTTCCGATGAAATTATATGTGACCCCTTGAGCTAGGACCGGGTCTGCTGGGCCCATGTCGTAGAGAACAGAGCCCGAACCATGAGAGCCATGGTGCTGTAGTCAAGAAGTTAGCGAGACTACTTTGCAGATATAGGAACAACAGAATCCGGTTAGAGTAGCTACGGGGGCTGTCGAAAGGAAGCCTACCTCTTGCTTGGAGCGTTTTCTCGGATGGCCTCATCCGCACCGGTCAGCATTACGTTTTCAACAGTGACTCCAAAAGGAATAGGAACGCGGGCCATATTCACCTGTTTCCGAGCTTGATGGTGATGTCTGCGTTACACTTTCCATATGTTCGACCGACGAGGAGGCGGGACTTGATCGTCAAGTGGTCACGCACATCGTCTGCACTGCAAGTTACGTTGGACTGTGGAGGTTACGGGCCAACAACCGCTATCGGCAGTCTAGTGTATTTTTATTTGTAGTGTATTGCGGTGTAGAATAATGTACGAGTAGGATGCTGCCCTCCACTCCACCGCAACGATCAAGACGCCAGGGCACGCAGGGGGGCTAGTGAGTCTAGTACCCGAATGAATGTAAAAGCCCTGTGTCATCCGCGTCTTTATCGGCTGATACATTGGCATTTTAATTGGTGGCTCCCAGGTTATCTAGCCGAACCCACGGGGTGGGCCGGCCTTAGACCCGTCAGCTCGGCCATGACCCCCGACCCTTCTCTACTCCTGCAACCTAAACGGCCGCGGGCAATCCGTGTCATTCCCGGAATGGCGTGCAGACGAACGGAAGACTCGAAATTTCTACAATCACACTGCAGATACTGCCGGCATATGGTTCATTGATCCATTGCCATATCTCTGCATCAAGTACGGATACAATTGCTTATGCGCTGTCACTCCGTCGTACCATAGAATCGATCGCCGAAATCACCTAACCCTGGTGCAATGTGGCTGTATAAGTGATTCCCATGTCAGCTGCTGGCATACGGAAAACCGATAGCACAAACTCACTTTGATGGTGTCATGTCTTCGTCTATCGCCGCAGTCACCAACTTGAGTGACGGAAAGCGTGTTGTGATCTTTGCAATGCCCTCTCGTGAGGCAATAAGGTTAACAAAGACGATGTTCGCCTCGCTCACGCCGGCTTCCTTGAGCAACTCAATCGCCCTAGATGCTGAGCCGCCCGTCGCTAGCATGGGTTCTAATATGAAAACCACTAGAATCGTCAACCTTAAGAGCTTGCATCTCTTTTTTGCCAATTCCTTACCTTTTGATGCGATTGTCGCGGGGAACTTCGAGTAGAGGTGGACTGGAAGGCATGTCTCTTCATTTCGTTGGATGAGGATCTTGCCGTAACTGAGGGGACCACTGCATCGAACAAGAATTAAATATGGCCACGATACAACCGGCAGGGGTGATAGCGTACGTATAGACGTTTCGAAGGGCATTCTCCATACTTGCGCCTGCGCGGAGAATGCTAACACCGCAAACTGGGGTAACTTGTCGGACGCCAAAGTATTTGCTCCCAGTCGGTGTGAGGACTTCTATTGGCTCTGTCGGCACATGCTTCAAGGCTGTGAACGCTTCGTTAGTGAACATCCCAAGCGAATCGATGGGATGCGTTCTGCACCTGCTATCATGAGTTGACCTGCAACTTTCTCAAAAGCATTGACAAAGGCAGCACTGTTCGTGAGAGAGTCGCGCAGTGTGGTCATCAGGCTGATGAGGTAGTTGTCCTGCGGCAGCAGAGTTACCTGGCCATGCTGGGATTCCTTTCCATTGACAGCCATCTTGACACTATCACCACCGAACAATGCAACGCCTGGCATAGAAAATCGTGAGTTTGGTAAGTTGCGAGACCGTTAAGAACGGCATACCATTATTGAGACTTAATACGCCTAAAGCCACACGAAAGAGCTGTAGAAAATCACATCTTGGCTATTGAATTGACTATCGCCACACTCGAAAAGAGCTTTTACTACGTAATAGTCCCAATCGTGGTCGATTGATGTGGATCCGGGGGCGTATCTACTTGGAACTGCAGCGTGCTTCTAGCGTAGTAGAATAAATCTTAGCAAACAGTGCTCGCACTCGCTGTGATAAGCATGTGAGCTAGCTATCACAGCGTTGATAAAGCTCCACTGCCTGTATCAACGCTGATAAGGAAGAGTTTGCGTCTTATCTGGAAACGCCTTCCCTGTAATCTTTGCCCCACTCGACTGATTAGGGTATATCTCTATTGATACCATCTTTAGACCCCAGATCATCATCGTGGTTCCTCAATCTGTGAAATCGGATATCGGTTTTCTGATCCAACATGTGAGCCGCATCAGATATCGCATGGCGCCAAAAAAGAGTCGTGTATCGTGAAATCGATAACAGTTCAAGAGCAGGTGGAGATGGGCACAGACGGGGCATTGGCTGCAAGACTGAACGAGACCGGAGAAGTGCATGGCGTTGTGCATTTAGAAGAGGGACCTTATATGTCAAACGGCCATGATTGTTAACAGAGTCAAGTTAAATCACTTCAACATAGAATCAAGTCCAGGAACCATTCTGCTGGCTAATTGTCAAGATGATTGCATCAGGAATGCAGTTGCTCGCCGGTGCGTTGTCCATCTGTTAGCCTTGTAGTTAATCCTCAGGTCTGATGGCGATATGATATAGGGAGCAGTCACCCAGACTTCGCAGAAAAGGTATCTAATAGGTAGCATCACCTGATGAAATTCCTCAATCACGTAGCATTGACGCCCCTATTTTATAGGATTGGATATCCCGTGAGTTCTCAGGCTCTTCACAGTACCCGATTCTCTAATGGAGAGACATTCGTTTCGATAGAGGCGTCTGTACGGGGAGGAGATGTCTTCATCCTCCAGACAGCATCTGAACCTGTGAACGATATGCTCATGGAACTCCTCATCGCCATAAGTGCATGCAAAATGGCTTCCGCGAAGCGCATCACAGCTGTGATTCCATGTTTTCCTTATGCCCGTCAAGACAAAAAGGATAGGAGTCGAGCCCCCATTACCGCCAAGCTTGTTGCAAATATGCTTGAGGGCGCAGGATGTACACATGTGATTGTATGTGTCTCTCGTACACAAACTGGTGTCTTTGTAGCGACTAATGATAAGCTCCGAGCAGACGATGGATCTGCACGCCTCCCAAATTCAAGGCTTTTTCAACATACCAGTCGATAAGTAAGAGGCAACCATATCCTTCAAGATGCGTACGCTGACTACCTATCATTTAAGTGTGAGCTTCTTCAAGATTGGTTTGCTCAAGTAGCATAGCTGAAGCGGTGTATTAGCTTTTCGCCGAAAAGACGATGATAGAGTACATCAGGCATGAATACGGAGTCAAGGACTTAGTAATTGTCTCTCCAGATGCCGGTGGTGCTAAGAGGTGCGACACAATTGAAACCAGAGACTGCGAAAAGAAGAATGATACTGATTCATACCAGAGCCGCCACAATCGCAGATCGTTTGCAAGTTGATCTTGCCATAATCCACAAAGAGCGCAAGGTCGCGAATCAAGTCAGCCGAATGATACTTGTGGGGAGTGTGACTGGGAAGACAGCCGTGCTTGTTGATGATATCGCAGATACGTGCGGCACTCTTGCGTTGGCATCCCAAATACTCAAGGAACAAGGTGCTGTAAGATGTCTCGCCATCGTTACGCATGGATTTCTAAGCGGCTCCTCCGTTGATATTATAGAGAAAAGCAACCTTGACTTGTTGATAGTCTCAAACACCCTTCCCTTACCCAAACATGCGAGATCTTGCTCAAAAATCCGTCAAATGGATGTAAGCCATACAATTGCAGAAGCAATTAGGAGGACGCATAATGGGGAGTCGTAAGTAAACCCTTTTCTATGACATATCTGAACATGTCCGGAGTTAATCCACGTTTTAGTATATCCATGCTCTTTACATAGCTAAGCAGATCAAGCTTGAAAATGGATGGCGGACTGTAAATAAATTCGAGTAATAATCTAGATATACTATTTTTGGGCCCTTTCTTGCATCTAACGTGCTATTTTGAATGTAGAGTATATGCCGCGTTGAAAATGCCCTAAATGAACACATACCGAGCGGAAGATGGTGTTTAGGAGAAAGTAAACTGTCATCACAATAGCCAAATGTTTCATGCAGTGAGAAGAGCATTTCTGACAAGAAGAGCAAAACACCGATAATTAACTGGACAGGACAATACTCGCCGGTCATCACGGTCAGTAGTTCAGGCTCACCCGTCGAAGGGGAAAGTCTTCGTGTTGATCCTAGACTAGGTGTGTGCGTGCGCCGAAGCGGACATCCGACATGGCCGACCGCACCAATGGTAATCAACGGAGGCGTCCTAACTAGTTGACGAATTGGCACTGCTGTTACCAACGCCGGGCCCCTGCAAACGCCACCCACGCAAGCCTTGCAGGAGAGAGCTAGAGAGGTCGAACAAATGGTCCAGATCAGGGGAAATAGACTGGATTCTACAACGGATGGTGGATGGATCTCGGCATTCTTCAGCCCACATACCGTGGCCAATTGTAATATCGACAATGTCAGCTGAGAACCATGGCCATTCAACTCACATTTGCTGGTACAAGTAATTACCGTAGATGGAGAGTTTTCAAAGCTTAGGAGTGTTATAAGAGGTAGTGATCTACCGGAGCTATCCTGGGGGACAAGCTCTCGGGCCGCGAACATGTTCAAGCTCAGGGCGCCTCGTACTTGTCGTGCGACGCTTGCTACGTGTCTGGACGAAGCACCGCGCGATGCAGCGGCACATCAGTAGGCCTGCTTAGACCGAAGTCTCTACACGCAGTCAAGGGGGTTTCCCTCGTGAAGCCTATATCTACAAAGACGTGCCTGCTGTGTTGGATGTGGAAACGATGTTCGACGCTCCATTCTCGTTCCCAGTTGTTGTCTCAAGGTCAGCTGAATCCAAGGCGTTCTCGTCAGGTCGCGATTCGAGTTCTTGGTCATAGCACGCCTAAAAAGCCAAGATGCGTCCAGTCGCTCTCCTCCTCTTGGCTGCCAGTGTCGTCAATGGCTATGCCGGTATGGGTCGCATCTTAGCCGACATCAAGAGACACGAGGTTATGCAAACGAGATCCACCTCTTTGCTCGGGGATCTTCTCAGCCTAGTCGATGATGCGTTGACAGCGGTGGGCGAAGAGATCAAGGCCATTCTTGAAGGCACGGTCTCGGCTATCGCTGACTCCACAACTTACAAGGCGCCTGGCGACAAAGATTCCGATGCCTGCAAGAAGGACACCTGCTGCATATGGAGCTATATTGTTTCAGACATGAAATCTACCTTCACCGATGGTAGTGGATGCTCAGCATTGGCTCGAGGGGCAATCAGACTGGGCTTTCACGATGCGGGTGCCTGGAATTCGAGTCTAGACTCCGGCGGAGCAGATGGCTCAATTCTTCTCTCTGGCGAGCTCCCTCGGAAGGAGAACAACGGTCTCTCGCCGATAGCAGATCAGACAAACGCTTGGTTTAGCGAATACAAGGGATACGGAATTAGTATGGCAGATTTGATCCAGTTCGGGGCTTTGACGGCAACTGTTGTCTGTCCTGGCGGGCCACGTATCAAGTCTCTTGTTGGGCGGAAGGACAGCTCAGCACTCCCACCAGAAGGCCTGCTGCCATCCCCCTTCCAGGACGCACCGGCTCTCATCGACCTATTCGAGGCCAAGACTTTCACTGCTAGCGATCTCGTCGCCCTGGTCGGCGCACACACTGTCAGTCAACAATTCTTTGTCGACACATCCAAGCCTGGTGCGCCCCAGGATAGTACGGATGGCGCTTGGGACGTCAAATTCTATTCCGAGACTGCATCTTCAGATACACCCGACGGTGTTGTCAAGTTCCCTAGCGACGTCTCGTTGTCACATGACACAAGCACATCCGGAACATGGCAAGTCTTTGCAAGCAGTCAAGGAGCTTGGGCAGCTGTAAGTCAAACTCCGTTCAATATCGTATATCTCCTCACAATTTACTGATTATTCCAATAGGCGTACGCTCCAGCTTACTTCCGCATGAGTCTGCTTGGAGTGAAAAACCTCAACGACATGACCGATTGCACCAAAGTTCTCCCGCTTCCTCGGTAGCTCATGAACTGGTTATTGGCGGCGAGAAGATAATGGCGTCAAAGGAAGGGATTAGGACTTGGTATATGAGATGTTAATGTTATTACTTACCATTTATTAATCAGAGTTGGCGAGGAGTTATAGGCGTTCGTAATCAAGCTGCGTTCTACAGACGGAATAATCGTCACGAGAACTTGGAAAGACGGTGCAGGTTGAAACCTTGTAATGTCTACAAAATAATACATATTCCTAATTCAACCCGGTAAACATTAGGGACAAACATGGCTACATAGAAGCATCCCATTCTTTAGGTTTTAGTTAATAGCTTGTGAAGTCATAAAGCTTCATCACACTTCATTGACAGTTATTATTATGATAGGAGATCCTTCACTTTAGACATTGAATACAATATAGAAAACGGGCTACAATATACCAAATGGACATAATTACAATGCAAGTTCCTCCTGTTGCTTGTTGCATACTCGACATGTATCACAAAAGTCTTGTATCAGCAACGCTCTTTGATTCGGGCGACTGTGAGAGCCATTTCTTCGCCTGTTGCGATCGGATCAGCTGTGCATTGAACATGTTATTATCACGAGCTTTCGGAATACAGCCCTTGACTCTGAATGTAGGTAGCCACGGGCTCTGATACAGACGACCTCAGAGCCTTCCAGTCCTCCTGCTTCGCGGCATTCCGGGCAAGTGTGCTGCTCACGGCCCCCTCGTCGGCTTGTATGCCTTCCACAAGCTCTACTCTGCTTGCCCATTCCTTGCGACCACCGACATTCTCCAACTCATCGCCATGCAGCATGCTGTCCACATAGGCTAGTTGTTCATCCTTTCCTCCCCAGTCATCGTCTGTCCGCATCGTTATTCTAAGTCTTGCGCGGCCAAGGAACGGGTCCAGAGCCGACTGCATGGGCGTCTCATGTGCATCATAAATCCCCTCCTCTGGAACGGGCGGTTTGTAGTACTTTGGATTGAAGATGCGGATCAGCGTGTCAAATCCCGCAAGAAATAGCTGTTCCGGGGATTCTACACCATGTCCACTATAGAATTCGGAAGAAGCAATGGCGGCGCTTTTGTCATGAAAGTAGGGGAACGTGGTCAGGGCGATATCGATGGCCAAATCCTCAGCTGAATCGACACTCGGTTGACCTTTCAATGTGCTACTTCCACCATCTGAAGGCAAAGGCGACTTGTCGATGCTAGACTCTGTTTGCTCCGATGAACGAAGCAGATCTCTAGCAAATGCAGCCATCATGGTCAGGCGATGCTCAAAAGCGGCCGGCTTCACCCCTTTGTCGGCATTATTGACGGCGAGCAGGAGCAGGAGCCGTGACTCGGCTGGTCGTAGTCCCTCCTTTCTCCAGACATCACGAAGGGCGCTGGTGGCAAGCCACTGGTGTGCTATTGTTGGAGGGTTAAAGGACGAGTCTAGCACGACCAAACGTTTGAGCGGGAATTGTGAGGACACGTCAGGGGGCTGCGGCCGGCTGAAGACGGAGGCGCCGCTATTGGGATGGCGGATGGTGCTGACGACCTGAAAGTGCCGGCCAAGAGACTGAAAGTGTTGCAGTTCGCGCTTGAAAATGTCTAGGGCAGCAGCCATGTCACTGCCGTCTCCAACGGGCATCGTCAAAGCGCCGAGATACACGCGGGAGCCACATTAGACTGCGGTCATTGGCATGTCATTGATAGTGACCGATCTCGTATCGTTGGATGTGGAGCGAAGCGATATTCTTACTGCCAGTCTATCAAGGTGGGGGTTCGGGGGTTTCGGGATGTTGGGCCCACGCCGTGGAGTTCCGAAACAGTGCTGTGATTGTGATGAAAAGAGCCAGATACCTAGCAAAGCACCTTCCACATTCAAATAGAATTGATAGATGCTGAACGATGATTGATGACAGAATATGATCTGACTAAGATCTTCTCAAATGAGCCCAGGAACGAAACAGCATTCAATTTGGTGCATACGTTACTTCAACGTTCCGCTATCTCCAAGTCCGGCGCCAGCTGACAGAAGCATGCACGATGCCGGGAAGGGCCCCCACCGGCGCCTAAGTCCGATCATTTGCAGCCCCGGGTTTGTCTTTGTAAATCCAGCGTCCGGAGGCCTTAAAACCGTCTACGGTCCCCTTTTACAGTGCATACCTTGATCTAGGTGCGGATGGCTGCCTGGCCCGGCGCCTTGGCAAGCGAAGCTGAGATCGATATGTGCGCGCCTGAAAGACTAGGGAGACGCTGTTTACCATCTCCGGGCATGCAGGCCCTACCTGGGTAGGTTGAGATTCCATCCGCGTATCGTGATGCTGTGTGCGATTGGATGCGCCATGACTCATCCTCTGTTAAGTAGATGGTTCCGCTTCTCGTCTCCGGTTGAGAAGAGACCGGAAAACGGTGTGGATCTCCCTCGTCCGGCCTTGTCTTGTGTCTCGCCGGGGCCGAGATTGTAATCATGCCATGCAGTGCTTCCAGGCTGGCATGTGGAAGGAAGTCTATATAACAGCCCGCCAGCAACGAATGATGCCAATGAATGATGCCAATGAAGTTGTCAGTCCAACTCAGTCGTCTTCCATAGGGGACATCTTCAGAAACAAGATACTCAGATATTTACTTTCTAGTCTCGTCTGTACAAACCCAGCATACACCAAAACAACAAGACTACCACGGTTCCAATTTTCGTCCGTCTCATATTTGTTCTGTCTTTTGAAACTGATATTCTCCACAATGGCTCCCCTCGTCTGGCTCATCACAGGCACCACCTCTGGTATAGGAGAGGCACTGGTCAAGGAGGTCGCCCGTCGCGGCGACAAGGTCATCGCAACCGGCCGCAACGCAGAGGAGCGTCTTCAGAGCCTCAAATCAGACAACATCGCCCTCCTCGATCTCGACGTCGCCTCGTCACGCGAGGTCATCAACGCACAGATCAACACGGCCGTCTCCATATTCGGCCGGATCGATGTGCTCATCAACAACGCCGGCATGTCCGCCTCCAGCAGCATCGAGGAAGCATCTGACGCCTTCATGCAGAGGCTATTCGACGTCAACCTCTTCGGCACGATCCGTGTCACACAGGCCGTCCTGCCGTACCTGCGCAAGCAGCGCTTCGGAAGGATTGGCTGCATCGGCGCGGGGCTCGCCTGGGCCCCCTTCCCCTTCCTCGGGTTCTACTCAATGACCAAAGCCGCTGTGGGGCAGTTCGTCGAGGCTCTGGACAAAGAGACCTCGGCGTTTGGCATCCGCGCAACGTGCTTCGAGCCTGGCGGTTTCAGCACCCGGCTCGGGCAGGCACGAGGCACCGGCTACGGAGTGGGCGCCATGCCGGCCGTGGAAGACTACCAGCCTGGGTTTACCTGTTTCGTTAAGGGCCTCGTTGAGGATTGCGGTGCAAGCATCCCTGGCGATACGAACAAACTGCCCCCTGCCGTCATCGACGTGATCAAAGGCGAAGGGATGGCCGCCGAGCGGAAGTGGCCTGTGAGGGTAGTGCTGGGGCAAGATACAGTGACGTTGATCCGCCAGAAATGTAATGAGCAACTGCAATTGACCGCGGAGTGGGAGGATGTGAGCAACAGCGTAAATGCTGATGACTGGAGTGGGAAAGTAAGCCAGTACATGATGGATACTTGCTCAATTTTGAGATAGTGCAGGGTCGGTGCTAGCCTAGGGTGCTTCATGATGTGTAAGTATTTGTGATTAGATTTCACCAAGAAGTAATGACCAAGATACCATGAGCTTTCATTTGCCAGTGGTGGATGCTCGTAATCGTGGCATAGCGTCTCTACTATACACCTTTTCAATTCAGAGTGTAATCATTCTGTCAGCTGGAAAAGTCATTGACCTTTGTGAAAATGGACGCCGTTCTATAAAGGCAATTCGTGATAGGCATTCAGGGGTATCACATCCCAAGACGCCGGTCCCCTTTCGCTGTAACTCCTGGAAATGCAGCGGGACAGCAAAGCTCTCCTGATGTAGAAACAACAAGGCTCTCATCGAATGATCGGATCCTGCATGAAGTCGGGGACGCTTAGGCCGCCTTCACCAGGCTTGTATCGCGGCGCATTCTGGCTTCTCCCAATGGACTCCACGCGATGATGGAAGAGGGCCTCCTCGTCGTCGTCGTCTTCGAGACGCAGAGTGGTAGCCCGATCAGTCGCTGCGTCGATATCGACCGACATTTCATGAACGGCATTGATTTCACCGGGATCTGCTCGCTCGTCAAACCCGTACACCTTGATCCCGCGTATGTGGGTGTCCTTTCCGTTTTGGTGATTTTCTTTGACCTGCATCTGCACTACAAACGCACATAGCGAGTTGCCGTCGCTGCCGCCGCCACTGCCTTCAACTTGTACGTCCTGCCACCCGCTTGGGTTGGTGAGGGTTGACTCGGCGAACTGGATGAGGTTATGCTCCCCGGTGCCGGCAAACCACAGGATATGTGTGGGGGTATAGCTCTCGTCTTGATTGTAGTCGACGAAGAAGCGGAGCGCGCGGATCTCGACCATGCGAATGAATTTGATCGTGAGCCGGTGGGGTTGGGTGCCGTCGGACCAGCACAGCTCGTCAGCAAGGACTTGACAAGACGGAGTGTCCTGATACGGAAGACTCACTGCCAGTATTTGTCCAGGTCATCGCTGAGGAGTTCCTGGACACCGTTCCCAGGCTTGTAGGTGCTGACTCGAAAGCGTGCGAGGTTGTTGATCTCCTTCAGTCCAAGGGCAGCAGGGTCGAAGATGCTGGCAGGTAGTTGATCGAGATCGACTTGATGATCCTCGTCTTCAATGTCATGGCCATCGGTCAACCCTCCTATGAGCTCTGGGTCGTCTATAAGCCCCTCGATCATGTCATCCCCTGAGCCCGCACCGAAGCCGAATTGCTCGTCATCCTCCGAGTTGCCTTCAAACGCAAACGTGTTGTCATTATCAAGATCGCTCTCGCCATCATCATGACCTAAAGCATTATAGCCGTCAGCAATTGGTATGGGACGGTCTCCAACCGCAAGCAACTGTAGTAGGGTCAAGCTAGCACTGAATGCAGTGGATGAACGATGCACCTTGGGATAGCTCACTCTCAAAAGCAGACCTGAACATTGGCTGAGGGAATTGACCAGCAAGCTCGGCCTGATTCAAGGCTTCTTCCACGTCATCATGGGCGGCCATCATGCGGCTTTGCAGGTCCTGGGCTGGGGACATTGGCTGGCGTCTGGCGCGTCGAGGCTATCCTGTCGCTGTAAAGTCAACAATCCGTCCAGCCCAGCGCGGGGCTCGCTGGTTGTGCCCTGTTAGACCGCCCGGCCGGGTGCCTAAGACGGCTTATTACCACCTAAAACCACGTGAGATCGCGGCTTTGACGCGTGCCAGGCTGCCGGCTCCTTCTATTCCAGTTCCTAGGTAGGTATGGAGGGACCTTGCACTCACCCCACCACAGACACCTTCTTCCTTCCCGACTAAGGTATCTTCAGATTTGGGAGAATCCCGCCTTTCTCCTCCCCAACCTCATATCTACACCGACAGTGTGATCTCCGCCATTTCCTCATGGATGGTTGACCTCATCAACCTCCGTTGCCCTTGCCCATTTCCATTCTCCATCCCCTCGTCGGCGCCCTCATCCCGAGGTTTGGCATCGCAGCTCCGAACGGATCCCAACTGAGCGGCGGGCAAGATGCCACAACCAGCAGGTAAGTTTTAATGTCTTGAACAGACTCTACCATTCTCAACTCTTTAGAGAAAGTCTAGCTAATTCATTCTCTCAGACGAAGATACTATCCGAATACTCATCGCGACTGACAACCATGTCGGATACGAAGAGCGAGACCCTATCCGCAAGGATGACAGCTGGAAGACATTTGACGAGATACTAAACCTCGCAAGAAAGCAAGATGTATGATGATCTTTTCTTCTTGCCTCAGTCTCTTTACCAGACCCAAAAATTGACAATCAGTCTAGGTGGACATGGTCCTTCTGGCCGGTGACCTCTTCCACGACAATAAGCCCTCTCGTAAGGCAATGTACCAGGTCATGCGCTCTCTCCGAAAGAACTGTCTTGGCATGAAACCCTGCGAGCTCGAGTTCCTTAGTGATGCCAACGAGGTCTTTGAAGGTGCCTTCAGTCACGTCAACTACGAAGATCCAGACATGAACATCTCCATCCCCGTCTTCTCCATCCACGGCAACCACGATGACCCTAGCGGTGATGGGCACTACTGCTCGCTGGACTTGCTGCAGGTGGCAGGCCTAGTCAACTACTACGGCCGGATTCCCGAGGCGGACAACATCAAGGTGAAGCCCGTTCTCCTGCAGAAGGGACGCACAAAGCTTGCCCTCTTTGGATTGAGTAACGTGCGAGATGAGCGCATGTTTCGGACCTTCCGGGACAACCATGTAACATGGTTCCGTCCGAATCAGCAGCAGTCCGACTTCTTCAATATCCTGTCTGTCCATCAAAACCACCACGCACACACTTCGACCAGCTATCTCCCCGAGAACGTGCTACCTGACTGGATGGATCTTGTGGTCTGGGGTCACGAGCATGAGTGTCTTATCGATCCGCGAGAGAACCCAGAGACAGGCTTTCATGTCATCCAGCCCGGGTCCTCTGTCGCTACATCGCTTGTCCCCGGCGAAGCTGTCCCGAAGCATGTGGCCATTGTCAGCGTGACCGGAAAGGATTTCAAGGTGGACAAGATCCCACTCAAGTCAGTTCGGCCATTTGTCACTCGCGAGATTATTCTGCAGAAAGACAAGCGGTTCGCCAAGCTTCACAAGGAGAAGGACAACAGGCAGAAAATTACGAGAAAGCTGATGGAGATTGTGGAGGAGATGATCCAGCAGGCGAATGCGGACTGGTTAGCGATCCAGGATGACGACGAGGAGGCCGAAGAGCATCCGCTGCCTCTTGTCCGCCTCAAGGTCGAATACACTCCTCCAGAAGGCGGGAACTATGAGGTTGAGAACCCTCAGCGGTTTTCCAACCGATTTACCGGAAGGGTTGCCAATGTCAATGATGTGATTTACTTCTACCGCAAGAAGACCAGCGCCACCAGTAAGATGCCCCGCGACGAGCTTGTCAGGACTTGGCTAAAGGGAATTAGGACGAGACCGGAAAGACCGGACGGACGGCGACCTCCCGGAGTCCGCACTGGAGGCTCTCGAGGCCCTCGACTCCGAGAACGTCATAAAGGTGGACGCACTGGTCGACGAGTTTCTCGCGGCGCAGTCACTCAAGGTTCTTCCTCAGGGTGAATTCGCAGGCGCTGTCAACGACTTTGTTGAGAAAGACGACAAACTTGCTATGGAGACGTTTGTCGCCGACTCCCTCGCTGACCAGCTGCAGCATGTGCTCAATATGGACAACGTAGACGAGAAGAGCCTGGACGCAGCCATGGAAAAGTGGAAGAAGGGCCGAGAAGCTCGCTGGGCCGCTGGTCAAGTGAAGCGACAGAGGCGCATTCTCCTGCCCAAGCCAGATGACTGGGACTCAGATGCCGAAGGGGCGCATTGGACAGATCAGGACGGCGCCTGGCAAGACGTGCAAGAGTCCGCGGATCAATCCTCAGCTGTTAATGGTGCTTCGCGAGGGCGCCAGCCCACCGTTCCGGACGATGACTCTGATGCGTTCATGGACGATTTCGAGGATGTGCCGCCACCGGCAGCCCCTGCTAAGCGGGCCACAGCGGCCAAGCCTGTGAAGGCGGCAGCTCCCAAGAAAACCACTGCTACGAAGAAAGCACCTGCGCGTGGTCGAGGCAAGAAGTCGGCTCTCCTTGAAGACAGTGATGAAGACATGTTTCTTGATGACGAGGACGAGGACTCGGTCGTTGTCCCGCCTGCAAAGAAACAGCCCCCTCGCGCTGCTACCGCGAGATCGACCGCGAGTGCTGCTTCTAAACGCCAGACAACTCTGAATTTCTCGCAATCCCAGCGCGCCACTCAGCGGGGAAATCAAAAAGCGGTGGAGATTAGTGACGACGAGATTTCGGAGGATGATGCTTTCGAGTCGATGCCAGTGACCCGCAGTCGACGTCGGTGATGCCTCATCATGTATACAAGCATAGCATGCGGGCGAATTGCTGTCACATTTTGGCGTTGAGGGAAATAATGCTAGATACCCAAGAGGGAACCGTAGAGAACGGAAAATAGCGAGATACGCGTTGAGATACCTCATTTGCTTTTTGTTGCTGGATGAATGGCTATATTGCTTACTGGAGTAGTTGAGGCTGTACCGAATTGATATTGACAAGACTAAACCTGATGTCTCTCATACCAAGTCTCACAAGCAAATTCTAAATACTATGTCTCCCAACAAAGTAAATGGACATGTATTTGAAGAGGAGCTCTAAGACTAGTTAATGCAGAAGTTAGAAGGCCAGTGTTCGACGCAGGGTACACGTGCTATATCACGTGCTCTGGTCTTCTGTCAGCGATATCGAAAGCCGAGCTAGGTATCTTCGCGACCTCAATTAATCAACATCCATCTACCACATTCTGACAACGACTCATCCGGCAAGCATGGCATCGAACCCGCCGACGACAGAGAATGCCGAGCCGGCACCTGCCGCGCCGGCCACTGCGCAGCCCGAGACCGACACTGGATATGCGCCGCTCGTGGACCCGAGATTACCTACGCAGAAAGATACATCATTGAAGGACTTCCTGAACAAGATGGACGACTATGCGCCTATCGTACGTGGCTCTAGTGTCTTTCCCCAAGCGCCTTGTCTTGCTAACTAAACACTTAGATCCCTGATGCCGTCACGAATTACTACATGGCAAAGGCTGGCTTGCCACCCCCGCCCCAGACAGATCAGCGCCTGGCGCGCCTGCTCGCGCTGGCGACTCAGAAGTTCATTGCGGACATTGCCGCCGATGCGTACCAGTACAGCCGTATTCGCGCCAGCAACACAAGCGCGAACAACCCCATGGGCAGCTTGGGCGCTGCAGCGGGGTTCCCGATCCCTGGCCAGCCGACCAACCAGCCAGGCGGCAAAGATCAGAACAAGGGCGCACCGCTAGGAATCCAGAGGCCAGGATATGGCGGTGGTGGTCAGGGTGGAAGCCAGAACAGGACAGTCTTGACCATGGAGGATCTGGGCATGGCTGTTGGCGAGTACGGTGTCAACGTGAAGCGAAGCGAGTTCTATCGCTGAATGACGGGAAGGAGATGCATGGTTTCATTTACAGGCGTTAGGGTGGACTAGGATAGGGTCTGGCGTCAAGGAACAACAGAAATCCAGCTGGCCGTGCTGGCAAGAAAATACTGCTCCATGTGCAGCTTATAGCTCGTCACACATGCGAGCAGACGATACCACGCATCACAGATAGATTGGTCGACAATGAGATGACCGGTCCCTGAAGTCGCACAGATTGTTCTCCACTGATATATTCTCCATGATGTTACAGTATTGTCTGTTTACAAGTAAATGCCCGACGCAATGATTTGGTGCCGCCCGAAACGCCATACTACGAAGCCATACTGTTCAATATCCAGTCTATTTCTTGTTCCAGATGAAAGGTTTTCTCGTCCTGTGCAAGCAATTGTCAGTATTGATCTGCACCGTACGCATATAGATGAGTCATCATACGGCGAGAACTCTCCAAGCTTGTGTCCGACCATGTCCTCGGTAATTGTCACGTCGTGGTAGACCTTGCCATTGTACACCTGGAACTTGAGTCCTACGAAGCTCGGCAGAATGGTGGCGGCGCGGGCTTGCGTTCTAATAGGAACGAGTTTCTTGCCCGGCTCGGGTCGAACGATGGGTAGACTGAGCGTATACTGTCAGTTCAACGGACGATCGTTCTTCGGGAGTCCATCGGGGGAGCTTGTCGAGGAGACTTACGGGACAATGTGCGGTCCTATAAACGATGCGTTAGCAATTGAGGCTCTCCAGGTCAGTTGATGCAATGCGCGCTCACCTTTCCACACTGATCGCTTCAGCAGACACCTTGTCGGCTGCATTTTGGCGGGGTTACTGGGTGGTTGGACCGGGATAGGTGGTGCCTCATTCGAAGTCGCAACTTTTTTGAAGGCATATTGAATCGTCGGCAGCGCAACGCTCGGACCACCCAGCCGCTAGCGTGAGATCCCCTGTCATCAGAATAATTCAGACCTTTTCGAACATGTCTGAGGGCCTTCTAGAAAGGTTTTCTGTCTTCTTCTTGATCGAAGCCACATCTCTAAGGTCTAAATCTCAAGAGACCCAGTCAAATATTGAAAGCACATCTTACTCCAAGGCCCGCTACGCCATTGGCAATATGATCTATCAACTATGTCTCTAGGCCCTTGCTGTCTTTGTCTGGACTTATACATATTTCAGGTGATCCCAAGCTATTGATTGCCTCGCCTCTAGTCAGTCCTTCCTCACTGGTTGAGATTTTCTTGATTCTAGTGATCTCTGCAATGCCTCACTTCGTGCTCCTCAGTGCGCCTGGCAGTTATTTCCATTAGACGCCGGCATAGGCAAAGGACGATATTCATATAGCACGCGGAGTCGAGGGCGGAGCAAGGACTTCCGTTGTCGAAACGACCGCCTCTTCTACCGTTGCGTTAGAGTCTTGCTAGCCATCCATTGGCTGCTCCTTGCTGTTTTCGATGCTCTCATGTCTAAACCGCCCAGATGTTCCCCAGCTTTTGCCTACAATGGCCGCTCCGGATCTCGTGGATCGGCACTGTGGTTGAAGAACCGACATGACGCCAAAATCAACGGCTGCTACGCTGTCCCTTGCAACGAGCCCCCTTTACCCCTGCTTTCCATACGCTTGCCCTTTCACAGAGGAAAGATCAATTCTGCACGACCCTTGCCAAGCCTTTGATATGAGGCTCCTAACCCAGGTGGCTATTCCCTCTCTCTATCGACCCGACAAATGCCACCTCTTTACCTTCTCATATTCTGCCTCTATTGAAATGTACGTACCACACGCGGAGCAATGCCTTCCGCGAACACACTTCCCAGAAGCAGCGCCGCATATAAGATATCGTTGTCCAGTGCCTTGAGATATCTTGAATCGACTCCAAGCTCGACCTTCTATAGTAAGGTATCTACTGAATCTCACCAATCATGAGGTTCTTTGACTTGTTCCTGTGTGTAGCCACCGTGGTGTCGGTCGTGGCTGCCCCAGCAGGAGACGCGAGCACGACTATATCAAAGCAGAAGCGCAAGAGCAAGTTCTCCTTCACGGGCGTCAACCAGTCCGGTGCCGAGTTCGGAAACAAGAACCTGCCAGGCCAGTTGAACAAGGACTATACATGGCCGGCTCATTCTTCTATCGACACTCTCGCAGGAAAGGGCATGACTACCTTCCGCATTCCTATCATGATGGAGCGGGCTATTCCATCTAAGATGACCGGAACTATCAACGAGACGTACTTTCAGGGGTTGACAGATGTAAGTAACTGGAAAATTACATGAATTATGTCAGAGCTAAATGAAGTCCCCAGATTGTCAGCTACATCACGGGAAAGTATGGAATCTTAGTCGGCTTGAAAGCTGATATTCAAAATAGCTAATGAGCTATCAGGGGCGCATATGCCATCATTGACCCACACAACTTTGGTGAGACCTTTTGAGCAAAGTGTTAGTCCCTCATCTAACTTTTGAATAGGTCGCTACTATGATCAAGTCATAACAGACACTGCGGGCTTCCAGGCTTGGTGGAAGACGGTAGCCAGTCGATTCGCCAAGGTGGACAAGGCTATCTTCGACACCAACAATGAGTATCATGACATGGACAATGACCTCGTCGCAAAGTTGAACCAAGCTGCCATCAACGGAATCCGAGATGCCGGCGCTACAACCCAATACATCTTCGTCGAGGGTAACTCATGGACTGGCGCATGGCATTGGGTATGTGAAGAAGTCCCTCCACAGAGATGCCCGAATACTGATCTCAATCAGGTTTCTAGCGGAACAGCCACTGGCATGGCCGGTCTGACTGACCCATCAGACTCGACCGGTGCCAAAATCATCTACGAGATGCATCAATATCTCGATAGCGATGGCTCAGGCACTTCCACTACCTGCGTGTCTTCTACCATCGGCAAAGAGCGTGTCACGGAGGCGACGAACTGGCTCAAGACAAACAAAAAGAAGGGCATCCTCGGCGAGACGGCCGGCGGCAACAATGCCCAGTGCATCAGTGCCCTCAAGGGCATGCTCCAGTACATGGAAGACAACAGCGATGTATGGTCAGGCTGGCTCTGGTGGGGAGGTGGCCCCTGGTGGGGTGACTACATCTACAGCATCGAGCCTCCAAGTGGCGTTGCTTACACGGGCATCTTACCCAGCATTCAGCAGTTCATCTGAGCTAATCTGGAGCTTGCAACACCTAACGACTCGATAGATATCTGTGAACTGCGAACTTATTGGTGTGGACGGGCTTGCTGTACATTAAGGAGTAACACTCACCACCTTTACATGTAGAGGACCTCATAATGTTGTAAGCCATCCATGGATGTCACATAGTCATTCAACAGAATCATGGACTTTGGGAATGATCTGAATATGCAAAAATCATCATTTCGCTACGTAGTCGTCCTGAAACCGACCCTAAGCAAGAGAATACTATATGCGGAGCAATGATCAACCGACACCGGATATCCCACAGCACACCCTCTCCCCTCAAATTTCTCGTGTCTGCAACGCCTCGCGTTCGCTGTGTTTTCCATATCGTAACTTGGATCGTCCACTCGTCGCGGTCGTTTGCCCCTGCTATTAACATTCCATTCCCAACGCTTCCCGTCTATTATTGACTTTGACCACTTCATATTATTGCGTCAGCCACAGTTCAGCAATCTCGTAGGCCCCTCAGGCTCGTCCCGTGGGTTTCGTTGGCATTCGTTTTGCAACTTGTTGTCCCGCACCTTCGACATCACTCCCTGACTAGAGCCCAAGCTAAAGCGGCCGCAGAATCCATGAGTTCTCCCACTGCTTGTGGCATCGCGGACCAGACAAGCCCAACAAGAGATGTTTTTTCGAAGGCGTCGAGAAACTTGAACCCGTGGACTCCCAGATCCAAGCCAAGACCTGTTCTAGGTCGTTTATTGGCACTAAGGTCGTGACAACATCTGGAGTAGGACCCCACAGTAGTAAAAACAGTAATGCCAGAGAAAAGAAGCAAGCGTCATCCAAACTTTTATATTTTGCAACAGTAAAACAACATCAAAAATCCCTCTAGCGAACGCGTGCAATATCACATTGTAGCCAAACCATCGACCTGAGGATTGAGATTCAATCGGGCAGCTAAAATGTGATCATGGACATGTAGGCTAAGTAGTATTAGTTCTTGCCGAGGCAAGTTGGTGTTTCTCATCAACACCGTGTGGATTGTATGATATAAATGGCCATCTAGGCATAATATCGTAACAGCGTAACAGTCGTAGGGACATAGCCAGTAGCTTTATCAGCCAACCTTTTCTTAGCAGAAATGACAAGTCAGGAGGCGAGATAGCCTGAGCCGAGCATCGAGGTCCGGAACGAATACCGTCACGTTCCGCCGAGTAGGCCTCATGACTCTGTCCTGTGAATGTGTCGTACGTAATTTGGCATGAATGGTTGCCCAATGAGCTCTGTAGTGAAAAGTCCTTGTATCCGAGGCCAACCTCTCCAGAATCTCTCTTTTAGCATCCAGTCGTCAGTTCGTGACAGTGCGTATGGGTATAGTATGAACCGTAGCTGTCATAGAGCACCGTGATGGTATACCCAATTCGAAACCGGTGACTTAGGAAAGGAAGTGGACATCCATTCCTTAATTCAAAATAAGTTGCCTCTCGGGCTTGCTCTAGAGATCCAGAACAGGCCGAATGAAGCATGCATGGTGTAACGTGAAAATCAGCACAAGCCAAGCGCCCAATGATATAAATATTCGTTGCCAATAATTGTCGGCGTATGGTCAGCAGACCCAATAAACCACGCTCGCCGTTGCGCAGCTCTGGACGAACTGAGCTCGCTTCAGAATAACCAGCAAAGGCGAGCACCTTTACCGGTGGCGGGTTGCCCTTGTGCCACTCGTGCCACCTTCACGAAATGGCATTGGAAACTCGACTTGAGCAAGGTGCCGGCGATTTAGTGGAACAAGGCAGAGCTGCCCGTAGCATTGCCGTGACGAGCGGCGTCGGACGAGTCTGCTCGTGATCCAGTCAGCAAATCTGAATACGAGTCTTGCGACGTCAAGTTTGACGAACCGCTGCCTCTCTGCATGTGGCCGTTCGCTCGACCGCGACCACTGAAGCCGGTGGAAGCCTCCCACTCTGGGCCGCGAGGTTGGCGCTCCGGAGCATTCACTCGGGTGCTGGAGCCGTTCATCCCAGGCCTCTGGCTGCCAATAGCGCCGGGGGCTTCTCGAGAACGTACATGGGAGCCGCTGGCATCGAAACCACCCCCCAGTCCCAGGGAGCCCATGCCACCCACCAGCGACGCGGTATCCGACGAGCTGAGACCCGTGTTGGTCACAGTGCCGCCTGGAGTTGTCGGTGTGGTGAGGGATGTGCCGTAATCACCGTAGCGGGCCACATTCGCGGTATCTGGTCCATTGGGCGGGCGAGGCAGGGCACTGTTGACATAGCTGGAGGTGGACGGGCTCGGGCTGGGGCTGTAGCTGCGTAGATCCGCGAAGCTCTTGACACCGCGCAGTCCGTTGATGGCGTCGGGGCTACCCCCAGGTAGCTCGAGAGTGGGATTTCCCTGCCTGCCAACCGTGTGATAGTTGCTGGAAGAAAGGTTGCGCGACTCGGCAAAATCTATTGTAGCGGCGCGACTGAGGCCGCGGCGGTGTGCGTCAAGGGACGAGACAGTCTGCTGCAAGTGTGCAGGCAGCTGCGGTGCCGCAGCTCTCTTCATAACATGTATCTGTCGGTGCGCGCCGTCACCAACGGACTGATGCTCAAGGCCCATATTGTGAGCAAGTACGTGGATCTGTCGCCGTTGTTCAGGGGTTATGTCATTCGGGAAGATCAAGATCTCGCGCGCCGGATCGTTTCGGAACAATGTCAGTTCAGTGTAGTAGTTCAACGTCTCCGGGTTGTTCAGATCAATATCTCCTACTCGATCACGATTAGTTCTGAGTCCTAGTCCAGAATTCTCACGAAAGAGCTCACTCATGGGCGAGGTGCGCTGTTGAGGGGCGTTGGAGCCTCCCGTGAGGGAATGCATGGATGTCTGGTGCTGCAGGGGTAGAGGTCGATGTTGCTCTTCTAGCTGGCCACGCTTCTCACGTTTCTCCCGCTCGATGCGTTCTCGTTCATGTTCTGGGAGCATCTTCTTGTACTCGACGCGAAGTTTACGACCACCAACTTCCATCTGATTCATTCTCTCAATAACAATGGCGGTGTCGGTGGGGCTCTGGAAATTTGCAAACGCCAGTCCGCGAAACACGCCGTTGTCGAAGTGATAGTTGAAGGCATAGGGCTGGGGGAGGCTCAAGTCGATCATCATGGCGGCGAGCTGCTCTTTGCGCACGTTGAAGGGGATATTTTTTATCACAATGGCGGTGGGAATGAGGTCATTAGGATCTTTCTTGTCGTCCTGTGATCGTCGCATGTCGTTCGAGTATAGACTGGAGTTCTGAACAGGGAGATGTTCGGGCCCAGGACCAGGGCCGGCGTTCATGTGGCCGAGAGGGTGGTTCGGCAGAGCAGGAGATGCGTATAGCTGCTGCGGGTTATGCATCCCAGCAGAGCCCATCGATGCTTGGTCAGGGGGCATAATCCAGGTCTTTTTGCAGTCAGTACAGCGAGTAGAGAAGGGGGTGTGAGCAAAGGGGGAACGAACATCTGGTAGGGGTTGTCGCCTGTTGCCGATGCGAGATCGCATGCCGTCGTTCATTGCGCCGTTCACCGTGGCGACGCTGCCTGCATTATACTGCCATGCCTGGTTATTACCCATCATAAAGCTGCCGGGCAGGCCGGAGGCGGTGGGGGTCATGCGGTCGTAACGGCCTCCGTTGTCGAACGAGTTGAAGCGGTCGTCGACGGTTCCGTACATGTTGGAGGGGGCCTGGCCGATGGGATCAAGCGGTCTCTGGTTCTGGCGACCGGAAGGCATGCCAACGGTGGCATAACCCTGCCTCGTCGAGCTGGGAGATCGGTTGAGTGCGTTTGGGTAGCCGTAGAAGCTGTCTTGCTGTTGTTGCTGGTTCATTTTCGCGGTGTGTGATGGCTGGGTGCCGCGCGTAGGCAGGCAGGTGGTGAAGGAGGAGGAGAAGGAGAAGGGAGAGAGGAAGGAGGAGGAGGGTTCGAGACAGCTGTGGCGTGTGGTGAGCCAGCAGGCTGCTGAAACCGGTGGAGGGACGGTGACGATTGGACAATGTTTGACTGGCCGCAGCTGGACTGGGTGGCAGGCGGGCAGGCTGTTGGTGCTGCGTGAGACCTGGCTCTGATTAGGTCAGATCTGGTCTGGACCTGGTGGCGGAGGGCGATGCACGACGACGACGGCGACGACGACGGCAAAGCGTGCTGCGGGTTTTGGAGACGGTGCGGTGCGTACAGACGGACGGATGGGCGGACAGGGAACAAGAAACACGCACACAACACACGCAGACAGGCTGACAGACTGACTGACAAAGAGACAATAAGTCGACCGACGGGGCGGGAAGAGAATTTCGACCAGAACAAGCGGAGTCGCAAGCGGCTGGCCGGAATGCTGGAGAAATTCTGGTGGGTGGGCCGCCCGTAGCCTCTTAGCCTACTTTTTTTTCTCTCTTCCCCAAAGGTACAGTACAACACTGTAGGTACAAAAGGCTGTAATTACCGTACCGCACGCTCTCTGGCGCTCTTCTCGTCAACAACGACAGAGAAGACGGAGACGCGCGCACGATCGAGGTAACGGAGAAAGGATGACTGCGATGCACTGACCTGCGCTTGTCTGCTGCGCAGAGAGAGAGAGTCCTTCTGTGCTCTGGCTTCGGAGAAAGGCTAAAAGGCGACAAAGCCGCGCAGAAAGGGCCCAATTCTCGATGAGCAGGGGCCTAAGGCCTAAGGTCGCCTTAGAGGCAGAGTCGACGATAGCCTTGCACCCAGAACAGTCGGTTCCGAAAACCTGGAGCACAGCAGAGCAGGGAGCAACGTAGATTCTGCTGTCGATGATGCCTGGAGCTGTGTGTGAAACTCGTACAGTCGTCTCTTCGTAGTCGTCGTAAAAGTGGCTACCCTTGCACGGTTTTTCGTTCTCAGACTCGCCGGTCAAGTAGTTTGTTGAATAGATGCACACACTGCCAGCTGCAATGACTGAACTGTCGGAACAGACACGCCGGTCTAGAGCAGCCACCTGGGTATATGGGGGCTAATTATCATACAAGAAATGATAACTCAACTGGTTGCTGGTATTCTGGTTGACTGCTTCGGCGCACTTAATCGGGAATGCGGGCGAGGATGCTCAAGACCTGCGACTGTGACTGTTGATGCTGCTGGAATGGATGTATCGATGGAGGAGTGAGTGAGGGAGTGAGTGGATGGATGGATGGATGGGGTAAGGTCTGTCATTCGGTCAGGCAAGCAGGCAGAATGACCGCATTTTGGGGAAGGAGGGAAGGACTAGGACGAACCGCCCGCACCTACCCTAAACTAAAGAAGTCCACCTGCCCACTACCTAAGTACCACAGTTCCTAACTTCACCTAGGCACTCATGTTTGAAAAGCGAGGGCGAATGCACAAAATGGTACTTGGCTGAATGTGGGCCAGCCATAAGAACCCCAAGTACCTTGGATGCAAGCAAGTTGGTTCGGTACTCACCCAAGATCTAGGTAGCTATCTAGCGTACCTAGGTAGGTTGGCGCTCTACCTTCCCTGAGTCTACAATGCGTCAGGCCTCTTCGCCTCCCTGTAACGTTAATCATCTACAGTCGATAACATCATTTATACATCGTCGATATTGATTTACCTATACTTCATTCATGATGAGGGCCAGGGTCTGTCTAACATGTCTCTACCATACCCAGCTAGAGGGACCTTCATATCCCACCTCACGCCCAATTCTTCATTTCATATCCAGAGTAATGCAGGTCCTTCGGATTTATTCCGCTCTTCTACCGATCCAGGGGCATCTACATGTACCTACATGGAGAGAGTGTTGTCAGCCATACATACCACGGTGTTCGGCCGTTGTCAATATGTTTTTCGCATGCCCATCCCTGAAAACACCGTTCTTGGGTCTCATTTGGAATGATTGCAAGCTATCGCACACCATACCGTCATCCCCAGCACCTCCTTTCTGCCTTGCTCTATTAGGACGGCCGTGGCTCAGAGACTACTTTGGTAGAAAAGGGGTCGCGATGCCAGCATCCACTTCCCCCCCCTGAGTGTGTGGAGTGCAGCTGCACCTGGAGCGAGCCGGTAGGCTGCGGGTGTACTGCCCATGAAGCCGCTGGCCCACTGTCAAATATCCTCCCAGCAAATGATGGGCAGCGGCCCTCAGAGCCAGACATCAGCCGCGAGACAGTGGCAACGGCTTCTGGCGACGGGACTGGCCCGAAGGGCACATGGCGGGCTAGCACTCAAATGGCAGGGTAAAGATACCTCCTTCCCCGGGTCACGGCACACCTGCAACTAACCGGCGGGCATGATCAGATCTAATATGCTTAGCACGATACATGTGCAGCTAGTGAGCCCTGTCCTGCTATGCTGTAGTCTGCAGACAATAGGATGAAGCCCGAGTTTGATTGACGCAAAGTACTGCACAGATATCAAGAACAGCGAGTTAAGCAACGAGAACAGACAGCACAACGGAGTTGTTGTGCATTCACACGTGGACATGGGCGTTGAGGGTCCAGAGCTAACTTGTTGTTGACAACTTGGAAAGCCCAAGAGCCCGCTATTCATTTTAAGTGCGTAATGTGCCAATGATTGCATCAGGATCCCAAAGCTTTGGGTCTCCTGGTAACTGTATTTTAGTGAAATCTAAGCAGTCGCCGTGGGGCTGTAGGCAGATCATGTTCGTCGATCCGTCAGTTTTAGGTTACCTCTTCGACTATGGCCCGCGTACCGGTTTTGTGGGTTGGAGTTCAGGAGACACGCAGGCGGGAGGTTCTGTCCCGACCGAAGCAGGCAAGGAAACGTTAAAGCGAAACACTTCGCTTCCCGACCGTTCAAGCGTCGCGTGAATCTCCGATCCCCTCGTGTTCTCCTGTGTGCAGTACGTACTTTTGTCTAACAAATGTGCCTGTGCTTGTATATGCGTATGGCTTCAGCCTTTGCACAGCAGGGCAGTCAGCATTGCGAATAGCGGACTTCAGAGCACCCGAGACATTAATTCACCATTTGCGCCACTTCTACTGCACCGACAACACCATAAAATGGCGGCGTAAAGGCCAGGATCAAGTGTGAAATGATGCCTGTCGCCGCCTCCTCGAATGCTCACTATTCACCACTTGCCTTGTGCATCTTGACACCTGTGCATACGCGTTGGCCATAATGCGACCAATACGGGAATTTTCCACACTTTGTCAAGATGGAAGCGCCAAATCTCCACAGTCTCGGCAATATCATGTGCAGTGGGTGGTCAGGAGATGTGGCAGTTTTGAAGACTGTAGACGGCTGAAGACTTGAATAGGGGAGGAAAGCCAGAGACTTCGTATGTAGCCTGTTTTGTGCAAGTCACCTACGCTTGTGTGGTTGCACCTTGGATCTCCACCACTATAAAACATCTTTACTGCTCAATAATCGAGGCTCGTATCGTCCATGCATGATATGGTAATGGAACCCAAGCGAAGCACTCTCTGACTGTCTCTACCATTGACCTCACCCGCTACATGTCAGTCGATGAACTGTCACACCCGAGGAGCCGGTATGGATTGAGCGAGACACGGCAAGTCCATCGGGCGAGCTTGACGGTGAAGTGTCTGTGGCTAACACTCAGGATACGTATCATACATGACATCCTCTACCTTGACAGGGCTTTCTATGGAAATGCTGTGCTTTGCTGGGGCCTCAATAATGAAGCTGGCGACCCTCCTGACATCCTAGAAGTTGGACTGGAAGAAGAAGTACAATACAGTCTCTAATTTCAACGCTATCAGCCCCAAATCGATTGATCAGGCAAGGTGAAAGCTTGGCAAGTGGTCCCAGCTCCTTTGTTATTAGCAGGGGTCAGATATTAAAGATGGTGGGCGAATCCAACGTCGACAAACGCGACCCGGATCAGAGTCGTCACGCGGCAACAAATATCAAGATCGTAGGACAAGTCGTTGGGCTTTTCTCCCACACAAGGTTTCTCTAGGTGGCTCATGTGAGCAAATAATTCCGGTTTGAGGAGATCTTGTCTTAAACCCCCACCCCTTACCAGCGACATTCTACCCAGCTTGCCAGCTGCTACAGGTATCTAAAGGCCTGTTAAGCCTAGACGAATAGGCTGACGGGAATGTCCATGTCCGTGTCGTTAAGTCTCACAAGTACGTATGTGCAGTGTCGACCTGCAGCATAATGTATACCAAGTCAAAGCTTACATACTCCCCGTTCTTCTATGCTATTAATCGGAGTCGAAGATCCTCTGAGGGAAGCCGGCCATTGTAACATCAGTGGTCATAAGGTGGTCGTATCCAGAATCATCTATTTAACTTCATTATCTGCACCATGTCAATGTTTCTGGTGAGCTTCCCTGGTCCATGCAACAGCCGTAGTTTGTCTCGGCCAGATGCCGCATTGCCTTGGTATTTTAAGATCCGGCACTTGAGCTTCTCCCACTAATTTAAGTCTACGTTACAATGCATGATGCACCTATGAATTCGGTACTCGTATGCTTATCATGAGGTGCCAATCTAAACTGCGAGCTCCGTCGAACAATCGGAATTATGAGCAATGCGCTCGCCTAACATTGTCCTACAGTGTTTGATACGTTGGCTGATGCACAAGCGTCCTAGCATTGGAACTCTCTTCTTTCTATTACCATGCTCACAGCACTCCTCTGCCAACATTGCTCAAATAGGATCAGAGACCTACGAGCTTGGCATTTCACACATTTTGACCAGTACGGTGTTGCTGCAGTCATCGTTCTGAATAAAATTATCAATCATCTTCGCACCCGCGTTGCGTTCTTGCGTCAGGGGTAATTCGATCTACGTGAATGGCCGTAAGGTGCCGTGGACTTCCGGTGCTTAAAATTCGGCTCTGATGTTTGGCGTTTGAACTATAACGCGGAAACCGGACGAGAGCATGCATGGCAGATGGAGCGAACATAAAGAGTCCAGCCTAAACATGTCACATGCGGAATCGCACTACGCTTAAACACTGTTCGTAAGATGTATTCACATCATAAATGCTTTTGGTTCTCACTAAGCTATGTCCTCTTCAGGAAGGGGACCACGGCATCTCGGAAAGCCTCGAACCCATCCACAAAGCTCACATGACCTGCATTCGGGATGACTACAAAATCGACCTGCTCGCCACTCTTGCCTGCTGCTGAAAACCCGTCCTGAACTCCATCCCGCAGGCCCTTCATCTTCTCTGGCAGATCTGCATCCTTCTCACCCACCACGAAGAGCACATGCTCTGTCCCACTGGCCACTTTTGGTGCCAGTGGCCGCACGTCGAAGGTAGGAGACTGCAACGCTGCGATACATGTCTCGAATCCATCGATAGTCGTCGTTTCCATGAGGCCACGCAGCACGTCGGCTCGTTCTGAATGGCTCGCGATCCATTCCGCCCCAAACCAACGCTCCATGGTCGACTGGACGGTCTTCTTCATGTCGCCATCTTGCCTGGCCGCCTTCACGCGAGGCCCAAAGGCATCCTCCACGCCGGCATTCGAGGGGCTGCAGGAAATGGTGTCACACACGACGAGGTTCTTAACCATCCCAGGAAATTTAGTCACGAAAAATATGCCCAACGCTGCACCCATGGATACGCCCACCCAAGCATGAAGGAATGGTGTTAGAGTGCGCGGGGCATGATGGCCAGAGAAGGCTGCTGTGATTTCCTTGGAGGTCAAGAGATTGTGAACATCATCGGCGAGGGATTCGAAAGTCGTGGAGCCGAGATCCGTGGGTGCAGATGATTTGCCGTGACCTGGATGATCGTAGAGCAGGACACGGAAGCCAGCATCATGTAGCGCAGAGACGACCTCGTCCCAAAATCCAAACTGGGCGCTGAGGGAGTTGGACAACAGGACGGTGGGACGCTGAGGCTCAGTCACATATGTGAGCTCGTAGCTTAGCTCTCGGCCATCTGGAAGCTGAAAGGCCTGCGCCATGGCGTTGCGGTTGTGATGACACCTGATTTGTTGTTGGGCGGGGTTTGCTCGGCCTATGCCCCGCGTTTGCGTTCAAGTGATGATGGCTGCCAAAGACGTTGATGCAATGCAAATGGCGGTAAGATCAGCTGAGCCCAGTAATGGGTGTTTTGGAATTGAGCTGAGGCTCTGAATGATTCTTGATGCTATTGCGGGGGTGGCAGAAGGGAAGAAGGGTGTTGTTGAAGCAGAAATACCGTGACGCTGGTGCAAGTCGACTAATGCGTCATCTTATGCAGCTGTCAGTTGAGTGCCGATTACCCAAGCTTGGCAAGCGCCAACCAACCACATGTTGTTCCCTCAACCTCAACCAACTTCAACGCCGCCTCCAACACCTTTTCTCACATCAAATCGAGAAAGTCGTCGTTGACTTGATCGCTGCCTCCCTTTTGCTTCACTCAAACAGAAGCCATCAAAAGACGACGCCACGACCGTCTAGTTGTCTACAGACATGGGGATGTTACTTGGTGTGTGGCGGCCAATGAGTTGATAGACCTTGATCTGCACGCTTCGAGTTGACTTGCATGCTGGACAAGTCACAAGGTCCTGCCTGCTTCCAGCGACGCCACGCAAGTGGAGGACGAAAGAACAGCCCGCCTGATAGCGAAAGTATATTAATATGATCCAATATCTCGTTTTTTGCTACTGGAGTTTACTACCAGTTACTTACAAAACTTGTTAGTGTCAGTATGTTTTAGTTGAAAAACGGGGTAGTTATGTCGTCCTGCACCTTGCCAGATGTTGCCTGACATTTCCAAGAACAATCATCTTACCTGACAAATTTGCACAAGATCACCAAGAATAGCTGACCAGGTGACTTCATGGTGGTAGCGGCTAAGTTGGCAAAGATGTTGACAGTTTCTTTGTTTTGGAAAGCGCCATGGCTTTCGAATCGTTACTGTCATTTGCGCCAGAAGCATTCCAGAAACTCTTCTCGACAAAGAAATCAATCTTCTGGGTTTCTAAATTTATCTTTGCCATGTGGTCCGGACTGTCCCGTCCATTTAGCAAGATGATTTCCCCATTTGTGTTAAACCAAACGTGCATTTTGTATTCTAGGATTCTTTATTCTTAAGGTCGCAAGAGAAGCGCTTTTTCGCCAGTAAATAGATGCTCAGTTCTCTCGCGCGAAACACCCTTTCAATTCCTCTTTTGGCATCATGCCATCAACGAAATATTTTCATATTATCATTGTCACAAACTTCTTCTCACCGTATCCCAAGCCTAGTGTCTTTTGCCAAAAGCCATTTCTATTCCCATCGACTTTCTCTTTGAAATGACGCCGATCCACCGAGATCATTCGGAGACCTCCTCCCAAGACCTGACACCTCCCCAAATACCGAACCCATGGGTATGGCGTTGCCACCTCTGCCACATAACCTACCGCCTGGGATGCACCCGTCGCTGTCTTGAGTGTAGTCACGAGTTTTGCACTACTATCGAGCCTATTAGACAGGGAAGCAGGAAGAAACGAAGCAAGCGCGGAGGGCCATGCAAGTCAGAGTTCGACTACTCCGAATGGCATAATTATGGTGCATGGAGACGGACAATCGTTCTGAATAACAAGACTGCTTGTCATGAACGGCAGCTTGCTGACAGTTGGGGACGAGAGGCCAATGCCGCGACAGATGGTGAACGTGAGAAATGGACTAAGAAGAGAGAAAGATTGTTCATCACGAGAAAACATGACTGTTGGCAACACTGCGATTACCCGAGTGAGTGCCGCCATACTTATTACACGGCCATGGTAGAAGGCAGGAAGGCACCTGTCAGTTCAACGGTGAAGATAAAAAAGAAGGAAGTGTTCTCTACCAGCCAAGCTGAACAAGCCACAGAGTCAAGAACATGGCCTGATTTGAGCATTGTCGAAGTTGGAGAACCTTGTCACGAGGAGGTTGCGAAAGCATCATCAAGAACCATGGAAATCACAGAACACGACTTCGATATCGAGCTGAGCTCTTCTACCGTTCAACATGTGGATGAACCACAAGTTTTTGAGGACGATGATTCGGACCCTGCGTCTACCGAAGCATTTCGCGGGAGACAAGAGCGGCGCTCACGACTTAAGATTGCTCGTCTCACCGGCATGGATTCTTTCAGCTCTCTGGAGAGTCTTCAGTCTGTCAGTTCTGCCACACATGCCGAACACCCGTCGAGTATCGAATCTGACAAGAAGCTAGCATGTACAAGAGCTAAGTCAGCAAGAACAAGGCGGAACCCATCGGGGCCCGCAGAAGACTACGAAGATGATGATCCGACTGGCTCGATTTTGGACTTGATATTGCCTCAGCTCAACGATGGTGGTCCTATTATGCTCAACCGGACACTATCAAATAGGGCTGGCCCTGTGGATCCACGAGCAAGCGGTGTTGTGCTTGCTTCAGAGGAGGACGAGTGGAAGTCGTGGTCGACTTCATCGAGCAGCAGCTCATCCCCAAGCCTCACGCCGCGAGACTTGATGTCTGAAGTTGATTCAAGACATGTCGAGACGATGGCCGGACGGGAATCCCTCAATGTGTTCGACTCAGGATGTTTTGTGAGCCACTATGGGCTGGCCCCGGATGAGGATATAACTGCCGTCAACGATGGCGGAAGTCTCTGCGAAGAGCGGGATCTCATCGAGCTGTTAAGATTGCGTAATGCGTTTATGAGAGGGGATATCTAGTCCTTTACACTCTCGGGGGATCTATGTTAGCCGTTCAGGTGATGTTGTGTTTGGAAGGCCATGTGAGAGACTCTAGGAAAATCAGAATCGTTGCAATAGTAGAAATGTTTTCAGAGTCCCCCGAAGTACAGATCATATTTCTTCAGCTGCTCTACTTAATGAACCCTGTGCCTTCATGCTACCCATACCACCGTCAATATCGAAGGAAAAGGAACTTTGTTGTACAATCGCCATGTCGCGAACCGAAAACAGTACGGAACAAGAAAACTCTCGTCTAGCCGCCAGCTCTAAGCCTGGTCCCGACACAGGGTCATAAGCGCCACACCCTGCCCTCGTGACCACTGGTCTCCCTGTAGCCTGGCGGAAGATCTCCGCCCGACAAGAGCAGTGTGCAAGCCAAGAGCGACTTCAGCTGCGTACGACACTATGCAGTTTGCAGCTGGCGCTCCGGTCTGCTTTGGCTGCACCATTTGCGTCATCTGGAAGACCAACCCCCCCGACAGTTTGGCATCGCATCACATTCGCAGTAAGAAAGAAAGATCCCGTCCCACGTTCCAAGCCAGTCCAGCGCGCCCGAAGTATCTCGAATAACCAACAATCAAGGACGAAAAAGAATCGGCTGACGAGGGATTTACGCCTCGGGGGCCTTGTTCTTCTTCTTCTGTTCGACCTTGAGCAGGAGAGCACGGTTGATGTGGGGGAGGACACCACCGAAGGCGATGGTGGCGCGGATGAGAGTGTCGAGCTCTTCGTCACCGCGGATGGCGAGCTGGAGATGACGGGGAGTGATACGCTTGACTTTGAGGTCCTTGGCGGCGTTCTAGTCGAGAAAGAAATTAGTCACGTCTCTAATAGATGGAACGCAAATTGGAGAAGATCGCAAAGAACGCGATGGATCGGAGTAGCTACTTACGCCTGCAAGTTCGAGGACTTCAGCGGTCAGGTACTCGAGAACGGCGGTGACATAGACGGCGGCCTTGGCTCCAACACGCATCTTGTTCTGAGTGTTGGACTTCAAGAAACGCTTGACACGACCGCAAGGGAACTGGAAGGGAAAGACTGGTTAGCGATTTGGAAACAAGACAACAAGTCCGATTTGACCTGGCCTCCTATTGAAGCCCATTGCCCTCGATCCCATCGTCGCTAGCTGGCGCAAAATATGAATGCGGGGTTTAGCACGAGACAGCTGAGCAACACTGCGAGACATCCGGCAAACTCCATCGCTCTTGAATTCTCACGATCGAAGTGAGCACGCGCGGAGATGGATCGGCGAATGGGATGATGCAGCGAGCGATGTTGCGGTGTGTGCCGGTCGAAAAAACCTGCACTTGTCTTGAGAAACGCGTAGCTGTCCGGCGCATGGTGCTTCAAGGCTGGCGATGATGGATATCGACGACGACAACGACGACAACAGGCCAGGAGGGGGTCTAAAAGCCGTGCAGAGAGCTGCATGGCACATATGCGACGACATACCTGAAGACCAGCGCGAGCAGAGTGGCTCTGCTGCTTCTTGGGGCCATCGACGGACGTCTTGCCGCCGGAGCTCTTGCCACCAGAAGACTTGCCCTTTCCGCCAGCCATTGTTTATCGAATGCGCGCAAAGAAGTTTGCTGAAAAGTGAAGAGTAGGAGGTCGACGGAGGTTCGCCGAAGACAGCCGAGAGCGATGCGCGGTGAAAGAGGTGTTTTGTTGAGGTTGTTGTTGACGACGCGACGAGGGGCTGGCGATGGCAGTTGTGATGATGGTGTTGTTGTTGTGTTGATGTAGGTACGTTAACAGCGCGGGCGGAACGGTGGGTGGGTGGCTGCTATGAGATTTTCGGCTGGCCAGGAATGTTAAGGTTTGGCTGGTGTTTAGGTAGGCAGGCGGTGGGCGATGTATCGTCTGTTTACATTTGCAAAATTGGAGAGGCTGACTCGAGGTATGGTTAATGCCTAAATCCACTGTCTGGCCGCCTGCCTGTGTCGTAAGGTTTCCCGTGTTTATGTGCATTGCTTAACAGGCGGTACTTCTGCATCCGTCAAGAGTACGGCGGCCGACAGCAGCCACGCATGCAGTTTGAGGAGGCACCACCGCCTCTGGCCGGCGACCCGCGATGCCCTCCAAGTCGTGGGGTGCCTGGGCCCAGGACCACAGGCGTGTTGGGAGAAAGATGCATGAAAACAACATAAATCAGAAGCCCGAGAGCGGCTCTTTGCAGAGACGGGCTTTTTGGGGCAGTAGATGCAGAAATGGTAGAGAATAGAGAGGATACATACCCGTCTTACCAAGAGGCTCCGGCTGGTGACCGGCTACCAGCACACAGCAACGGCTGTGCCATGGCGCCTCAACGTCGGCGAACACGGCAGCACGCGCTGAGAAAAGAGTGGAGGGTCTCTCCCTGTAAGATGCATTGATCGCCTGCAAGGAAATCAAAGTCCTTGCAAGCCAGGTCGTGATATCGTGGCCATCGCCATCTTTGCTATATGGTTTCATCTTTGGCCAGCGTCTGCGATATTTGCCCTTCCAGCCCTTCCAGCCAGAGAGGGGATGTGTGGCTGGTGCCTTCTGGGGCTGACGGTGTGGCTAAGCCACAACACAGGACGTCTAGGGCTCTTCGCACCCAATGACAACTCACATCTCTAGCCTGTTAGTGAATGGCATCTTCACCGAACAGCCAGCATTTATACTGCTGGGACTGTTATCAGGTTGACACTTTATTCTATCAACATTTCTTGCTCGAGTACTTGGGAGGGGGGAACAGACCCTTGCTACTGAAGTAAAGATATCCAAAATGTATGCTAGATGGATACAGACGGCGTCCACGTTTTGCAAAAAAAACAAAAACAAAACAAAAAAAAAGCCTTTCCCCTTGCATCCGCTACTGCGCGAAGACTTAACACTATCAAAAAGCTCAAGTGCATACCTTACTATGTAGGAGCAATACTTGGCCAAGTCTATAACAGAGATCAGTCTTCATTCCCGGTTGCTCCCCGGTACTGCCACTTGGTGTGCTTATAGACGGCAATTTTGCATGTGTATATTTTGAGATAAGACATCATGATCCCCGACTTCCTTCTCTAGAGAGCTTAGAGACTTCCAGCAAAAAAAGAAGCTTGGGGTAAACCGGGATCGAACCGGTGACCTCTGTTGATATTTGTCAGCGATTTATTTTTATGGAAAGCAATTAGTTTGACTTACTTAGTTAAACCAATTTTGGTGTATGAATTTCTTCAGACTAACACGACTCCCAGCTGCGCCATTACCCCTGGCTTGATCTGATTGGACGCTTTGGGCAGAAAATAGATTCATGACTTCACGGTGCACTCCGACATCTAGGCTACTAGGAAAGCCGTGTGTGCCCTGAATCTAAAAGTTGCTGTATAAATTGAATGAATATGGGAGGTCTCATTGCAGAACTACTCGGATGAATCATTGCAGAGCCGCAAATTCTTGCTGATTAGCAATTTCCGTCATGGAAAGAGATGCTTCGTTTTTTGAAAGTCAAATAGTATTGTATAAATCAAGGAACTGATTTTGCAAAATCGGCGGTCGAACAGACTCCTTCATAAATGGAGAAGTATGAATGATGATCTGGCTATGATCTGATTTCAAGAATGTAGGGAGGCCTTGGCTTCATATCTCGAACTGTTGCAGAGTTGTGACAAAAGAGAGCCCC